>NW_013570323.1:0-11802 GCF_000499745.2 Eimeria mitis | reverse complement strand
ATATCTTTCGGGGCACTTTGGCAACTAGTACCTGCTCGTCTATCCCAAATTTTTAACAATGTTCTCTCAGTCCACGCCACCAGTGCCCCTCCCCTGAATGCTTGCGCGCTCAGCGGGGAACTATTGTCCGGTGGAAGGGTCATCTGAGCCTGGAATTGCATGCCCGGTAGGGCATTCGTGCCCTTTAGGCACGGCTGTCCCACGCAAATGCTTACAGGGGACTTGGTGCCCTGCCGGGAGTGGCGAACCGCAACCGTGCCCAGCTGGAGCTCTGTGTCCGGTAGGATCAGGGGTTCCCTTGAAGTGTCCGGCCGGTTCATACTGCCCTCTTGACCAATCAATTCCCAGTCCCTGCCCTGCTGGTTACATGGGTTCCGCCGATCGATCCGACACCACCTCATTGGAAACTGGATGCACCATATGCCCCGCGGTATCGTATTTAGCACTACAGTGCGCAAAACCAAAGGCTCTCGTACATTTCACTAAACATGGGAAACATGAGCTGGAGCCGTGGTTTTAGAATTCGTGGATTATGCAGCGCCTTTGTATGTACGTGCATTGCTGCTGTCGTGAAGGGGACGTATTCAAGCGAGCCTGGTATGACAGAGTGTCTTCCGTGCACCCCAGGATACGTTTGCTTGGAAGGATGCAATTCCCGGTAAGATATACATGATAAGCTAAGTCAGGCACCGTGAACCATAAAGCATTTCCTTGGCGCGTTTGCATCTGCAAAATCGTCTCTGCACCAGTACTGAGGAAGATGGTTTCTTCACCGAGTACCACAACTTGCTGATTGTGGGTGCAGCACGCCAACCAGCAGATCGAGAGACAAAGGGTTTCGATGCGCCCCGGGCACTTATTGCCCTGAAGGGTCTAGCAGCGAGACACCGTGCCCTCCAGGGACTTACGGGCTTCAAGCAGCCGCATCAAGTCAAGAGGCTTGCTATTCATGCCCGGTAGGAAAGGTGTTGTCACATTTTTTGGCGGTTTTCAAGCAGAAGGAATATGAGATTCAGGGATTTCCAATTACATACGCCGTTCGATGGCGATTTCTATCCCCAACGTGTATGCGTTCCTGCAGTCGGGGACATACAACTCCTTGGAAGGTCAAACGGGCTGCATACTCTGCGGGGCCACGGCAACGTCTAATTCAAAAGCAACATCCTGCTCTTGCAAGGGAACGAATCGAGCTTTCCAACTGGCAGATAGATCGTGCGTTTGCGTCTCGGGATTTCACTACACTCAGGGGAAGGAAGATCTCAGCGACCAGGATGGAGTGGAGCCCTGCCAACAAACCGTGAGGCAGCATCTTGCTTGAAGAATGTTCACTTGGGAACGATAGTTCACCGTCAAACAAAATAAGCGTGACGATAGGCCGCCCCCAGCATCGACGAGCACGGGTCTTGCTTTGGAATTAGTAGTTTGACGAACCTTTGCACGTTTTCGATGTTCAGCTCTACGACGAATGCACGTCAGAGACTGTGCGGGATTCAACAGGCGCTTGCTCAACTTCGAAGGAGGTTTGCTCTAGCCAGTGCGGCCCTGCAGGTGGTTCTTTTAGCACTATATCGGGTCTTTGTTCCTGTGTCGGAGAAAAGTCCCTGGATGAGATATGCGACGAAACGTGTAGATCTACACGTCCCCAAATGATCATCAAAGACTCTAAGTTGCTGATTGACGATCCTGAAACAACGTCGGGCGACAGAGCGTTTGCACTACAAGATCTCACTACGCAGACGGGGCTTGCCACTGGTTCTTATGAGTGCGAGGACAGAGCAGGCTGCACTGTCCGAATGTTTGATACAACGCTGGGTCAGCATCTCACTCCAGTCTTAAAAGTTGTCCCCATCACACGTATTCGTCTGCAGTAATATTGGGCAGCTGAAATTGGAGGACGGAACATCACTTTGCTTCAAAAGGCACTGGCTGCAAATCACTTGTCTCCGCCGGCTGTAAAAGTTCTGGGCTGACCCTTAGCCCTAGCAGTGCCATCGTGTGTGCTAACGTGCTTCAGCCAAAATGACAGGCCTTGTAGGCGTCCCGCAAAGTTTCGTTGATGACATTACTGAACGCCTACAGGAATTCGGAATCGCCCCAGAATTACCCAGCGAGGAAGAGACAGAAGATACAGACGGGACGGAGGTGGATGGCACGGATCCTACGCGTCGATTGGCAGCATCATCCGATTTCGGTTACTACGGAGTCTCCGACCCAGTCCAATGCCTCCCACTGGGCTCGACAGTAGCTTGGCACATCCGCCCGAGCCCGAATCCCATCTACCCGGTGTATCTTCGAAACAATTTGCTGAATACAAACCAGCAATTCGACTACGGAGCCTTTAGGTGAGGAGCGGACCATTTGGTTTTCTGTTTTCTGTTGAGAGGGCTTGAACGCATTGATATTGCGATTCTCTGCTGATTCTGCGTTCAACAGGGAACTAGACACCGACATGAAGGGAGGGGAACAGAGAATTCTCTTTATGTTTACCTTCAAAGAGCCAGGGCTCTACGTTTTTGGCCTTAATAGTGACCAAAACAAAATTTTGGTCCTGCGGGTCATGGAATCTAAAAGGCTTTGCAGGGAAGACGCGCTGTTACCCCAACTGCGAACTGCTGAGACACTCGCCGCCATTGCTGCGCGGCTTCCCGCTACCATAGAGACATCCGGTTGGCTATTATTTATCGCCGTCGTTTTGGGAATCATCTGCATGGCAGTGCTTCTGTTTCTGGCTGCCTGGACAATCAAGCACCAGAGACTGGAAAAGCTTGAAGCAGACCCCAAGTCGAAATACAACCAGCGGACCCTTCACGAGACACCCACGTAAGTTGTACACCTACTGTAACTTCGCTGATGCAAGGCGCTAGATGATATAAGGGACTACATCACTGAGATTGTTAAAACACTGCCACCTGCACAGGAAAGAGGCACTTAGGGAAGTGGAAGACCTCATCATTCAGAACCAAGCTCAGGCGCCCATGGAGGAGGATCCTGGAGTTTTAAGAGCAAGAAGGGCTTTGGCTAAAAAATTGGAAACCCAAGACCCTCGACTATTTATAGCCGTTCTCAACTTAGCAAAGCGAATTCAGCAGGAAGCCGAGCAACAGTGTGGCCAAATACTGGACGAACGAAGCCAAGGTTTATCTCAACTTCGTGAATTGACAAAACAATTGAAACAGGCCCTTTCACAGCAGCTACAGGACGCTGCCGCCTCAGAGGTACGTCTTGGGCAGACAGGGGGAGTTGTATTCGGTGAAACACTATCAGTAAGAGTCGTTTACATTGCAAATGGATCACGTAGGCTCGTCAGACAGAGCTATATGCCACCTGTAGAGGAAAACGCAGTTTAACCTGGAGAAGCTGACAAGGCTGATTAGACAGCGGGTGTTTCGTAAAGAGGATTCCAGTTCAGCAAAGGGAAACCGAAGCTAGGCAGATGCTGTACGTCGCGTCGGGTGTAACGTGAATGTGCTGGGTCTGTGCCGGCATACCTGTTGAAGTGCAACTGCTGCTTCTCTTTCAAACAGATATGGGGAAAGGAGCACGATGAAGAGCGTGAAGAGGTCCTATCAACTCTGCTTAGCTTGCTCCGTCTCAGAAGACGAGATCTTGTAAACAAGCTAGCAAGGGAAGAGAAAGAGCATCAGAAAGTATGTTTTGTTCTATTTTGCACAACAAATGAGCTTCCAAAGAGATAATTAACGCTTTTTCTTCCAACCACCACTAAAGGTTTGGTGCGGTTTCTGCTGTATTTAAATAGGAAGAAGCTCTAAGAGGAAGAGGCGAGCAGCTCCTGCTCCTACGCCAAGCAAGCGGAATGTGGTCACGAAAAGATTCCTTGGTTTCAAGTATTATTCTTCCAGCTGTTGGAGAAAAGGGGCACACGCAAATTTCATCAATCAAGCTTTCTGTAGAAAAGCAAGTCGAAGAACTCCTGGAAGAATTCAGAAAAGCTCGAGCTGACGCCGACGACGACATGCCTTCAGTAATAGAGATTTACAAGGCCAAGATGAAAAGTATCCTGGAAGAAGTAAGGTTTTGCACTGACTGCATCTAAGTTATCCGCAGCTGGCTATATGAAGGCATCAGGAATGTCGTACTGCTATCTTTTGTGCTGTCGCGCTCAGGCACAGGGGGAGACTAACCTTGCCTTCAAGAGCATGCTCTCTGCAGATATTGAAGGCCACGTCAGTACAGAAGCAGCTATGCACCGAAAGTAGTGATACTTGGCTCAATAGAGTGTCTTGTTGAGGATGAGTAGCTACTACGAATGCAGCTGCCTCTGTCGCTGAATGTGCGTTTAGCTTATAACGGGAAGTGATCTGTTAGAGTTGCGAGAAGCCAAGGCCAACTTGACAAGGACCGAAGACGAAGCTGAGGAGAGGAAGGCTCTGGAAATATATCGGGTGGTGCGCCAACTTTTCACAACTATTCAATTTCAAGTAGTCCCGCTACAAAATTGGCGGAATTCAATGAGATTTCATAGCCTAGCCCTCTCCTTGGGGTGTAATTTACATGGTGTGTGTGATTTTTTTGCTGAGCAGCTCGCAGAAGCTGCATGGAAACTTAGTGTATACACAGCTGTCATTGAGCAAGAAATAGCGTCTTCTACCCAGGCGGTAAACAAGGCTGCTTTCGAGGGAAAGCAAGCAGTGGAAATAACGAAGATGAATTCAGGCGAAGCAGCCAATGCACTGAAGGTTGCTGTGATGGCAAGTCTAAAGGTAAGCGCCCCAGCTACCGACCGGACATAGAAGTGAGCAGTCTACCGTGTGCAGCAGAATCGAGCAATGCATACTTCCCGATCTTATGTGTGTGAAGCCAGCAATTGTTTATATCACGATAAATTCTGCTGTGCCCTTGGAACTGGTCGCTACAGGAGGGGCGCTCAAGAATACAAGAAGCAGCTGAAGCAGCCGAGAAAGCCATTTTTTCTGCAGAAGCCGAGGCATTGTCACAGCTCGACTCTTGGACTGAAAATTACCAGGCCGAACTGAGGGATATGTACGATGTAAGTTATCTTGGAGTTTTACACAGGTGAAGTTTTGCGTTTAGCGCACGAAGAAGACGAACATTTCACATCAATCAACAAGACCACTGCACCCTACGATGATTCATGTCATGCGGCTACAGGCAATAATTGATGCACAGAATAGAACAATTACTTCTGCGTTTGCTACCGAGTCACACCTCCTTAGACAATCCATGCAAACTATGAAGAACCAAATTTTGGAGCGAATACGTACCCGGTAAGAACAAAGTTCATCGATATAACCTGCCTGATGCTTGCATCAGCACAGCATGCATCGCCCAGAAGTGATATATTTCAAAGTATGCTGTTTTTATATCGCCGGCTACACCGTTAACAGATGCTTTCCTCCAGGTACGACAAGATCCACTCCGTTAAGTGCTCCGCCATCTTGGAAGAGTTGCAGGTTACGCTAGATGCAAGCATTTCAGAAAGGAGCCTCAAAACCAGGCAGAAGTTCATTGATGACGCGGTAAATGAGGTAGGTCTGGTCTAGGCGAAGCTAAACTTCTTAAGGCACCCAGACTACTTGCGTCACGATTGTTGACGGTGTAACAGCAAGTCCAACAACCCGAAATGATAGTATTGCAGTAGTATTCATGAAGGCCCTGAACGTCCTTCAAGGGCTATATTGAGGCTGAGATGCTGAGCTTGATTTGTTCCACAAACAGGCTTCAGACGAACTTAACCGCCTCCGGGACGCCGAGCTGGAGTCTGCAACTGCTGCTCTTAACCACATCATTGCTTTGAGAACAGAATCAGTTACCAAGAGACAGTCTGCATTCAAGTCGCGAAAGCTTTTGATGCTCCAAAAACGACAAGAAGTGGCAGTTCAACAAGTTCCCACGCAAGCACAGTGTGCAGTAGCGCTGATACGCAGAGGGCTGCACATACTGACTCAGCAACTGAAGGTTAGAAAATACTGGAGGACCAACGGAGGAGGCAGCATCGACACTCTGAGCTCCATACTATATTCACTTTTATGAAGTAGTGCAGCCTTCTGCATATCGAGACAAGAGCTCGAACAAGTCATCCACAACTTTCTGCGAATGCAACGCTTCTGATTTAGGCTGCTACGACTTACGAAGCGACTCTCTTCCAAAATGTTGCCAAGTTTGGGGTGGATATGGCTGTGAGAAAAACACGCTGGATTGCCTAGCTTAAGCAGTGTATATGTCTTTTAGTTACGCCTGTATATTCATGAGCAGCATTGTCAGATAACATGAAGTTTTAGTGTGCATGTCATTTCAGGCTCTGATAATGGAGAACACAGAAGATATCAGCGCACCAGCGAGCCTTCTAGAAGACCTCAAAACTCAGCAAAGTGAAGCACTTGCCAAGTACAGGGATCAGTTGTTCGCATGCCTGCGAAATCAGAGACAGGAGGCAACCGAAGAACTGTGGGACCTGGAGTTGCGAGAGCGGAAGCGGATCGCCGAGCTCCTGGAGGAACAAACAGAACAACTAGAAGGAGCTAGTAATAAACTAGAGGAGTAAGAATTCAACAACCCTGAAACGTTGTATAAGCATGAACGGACTTTGAAACCAAATGAACGATGCTGAACACGTACGAAGCTCCGTGGCAATCGACGTAATTGCTGTGACGGGCAGGGCTACGGCAAAAGAGGAAACGGTGCGCGATGAGTACGAGAATACTGTACTAGAATTAAGGCAACAGAACCAAAGGGGACTGAAGGAACTACATTCCATCCAAGCTCTCTCTGCATTCAAGCAAAAGCTGCTCAGCAAAGTTAACAATACATTTCTGTCGCGCGCAAATGAGGTGCCGCAATAATGCCCTTTTTCAGCCCTAGCAAGCTGTAGCAATCGTGTTGCACTGCAGATAGAAACTCATGATCTCCGTGCGACAAATATTTATATGGGAATGATTGGACGGTATACTTGCAACTCAGGCAAGGAGAAAGGGCATTGATGACCCAGAGACAGAAGACAGGTTGCTGGTGAGCGCAAGCCCCATTTTCAGCCTTGCTCACACATACTGACCCTACGATGTTGGTGCTGTAAAAGGGACCTGCCTAATATGCCCTACAATACTTGGTCGCTGAGGGTGGAACGTAGTAGGGGACTGAGGCTGTGCTCTTGCCATATTGGCTGTATCGTCTAACATGATGCTGTTGTCCCCTGCTGAGGTCGTGCTCCCCTCTAGTCGGGGACCGACTATTCTAGAATCTGCACAGAAGCGGTTACTGTTGTAAAGGTATGCTGCTCCGTTGCCCGCAGCAAGAGTGGAGGCTTGCAGCTGCTGAGCTGGAGCCTCTAATTGTCCGCGAGAAAGAAACGTACTGTCGCTACGCTGACACGGCTTTCCAGGCTGAGAAAGAAAATGCCCAAAGAGTTCTTCAGAATTCAAGGCATAACCGCCTAAGCCAGACAGGTCTCACAAAGTCTATGGTGAGGCATGCGTACTGTTTCTTAGCACTAGAAATCCTTGGGGTTGTGTGCCCAATAGGCATGAAGAGAGCCACAGAGTTCTCAATTGTTTCTGTCGCCGTCAAGATATCCCAGGCACATTGAAATTGCCTGTTGGCCCAAGTAACCACGAATGGATTTAATGCGAAGTTCCACATACGTTTTGTGCACTTTAGAGCATCATCTTATTCACATCGCGCGAGCGCTTCATATGCGTGATATGCAGGAGCAAGCTGAGGAGGATGGAGACGACGACTTACTCCATAAGCGCCGGGCATTGGGAACAGACGAGGTGCAGCGGATCATTTGGCGCATTTGCGCCCTTCTGTCGTCTGGTGGACTTGCGTCTACGGATACATCTAAGCTACACCTCGTTGTTCCCGAAAACAGGCGAGACGAAACAGTCGAGGAACTGCGCCAGCAGCTTCGTCGCCGTCGAAAGAGGCACCTGGACTATTGTATGGCACAGCGCAATATAATTGAGGGCAGCTCTAAGTCTGCCTTAGCAGTCCTTCAAAGCGAAACTATTCAGGGTCTCTCGGACACGTCAGAGGCGATCGAAGAATTCAGCAGGTTAGTCGTGTCCACCTGCAAATGCCGGGCACCTGCGCAAATGCATCATTCTTGCAGTTGCTTTGCACCGGAAATATATATATATATATATATATATATATATATATATATATATATATATATATATATATATATATATATATACTTCAGTGCGCTCCCTCCCCAGGGGCTCTGCCACAGTGGATGCGGCAAAATCTTCCGAAGCAATCCTGGAAATCATGAAGAAGGCCCAGCAAAAACTGGACCAAGCCCTTGAGGAAATTCAGAAAGAGCAGGAAGTATGTCACTCCATGAATTAGCTGTAACAATACGCCATGCGTTAGCTGCAACGCTAAGCATTGGGAATCCTTGATCCCATATAATGCGAGTCTTGCCCTTTCCTGCACGTGCAAACATCAGGAAGCAGAGGAACGCGATAGAATCGAACGGGAACAAGAAGTAGCTGAACGGAAAAGAGCTCACGAGCTGGCTAAGCAAAAGCTAAACGAAGATCACGAAGCGAAACTTGCACAAGTTCCAGAAGACAGCAGGGAAGAGCTTCTCAAAGGTAATAAATATGCGTGAATAAAATCGAAGCGCTCGCGTTTCCCCTGTGGATATGTTCTTCTGGCGGTTGCTCTGTTTCGTATGTTCCCCATGCTGCGCTGCAGAACATGAAGCTGCACTGAAGGAAATGGAGTCTACAGTGGCAGCTGAACTGCTGGAGCAAGAACAACGGGCTCAGCAACGCCTACTGGAACGCCAGCAACGTCTGCAACAAAAACGGCGGGAAGCAGAAGAGCAGAAGCAGAGAGAAATAGAACAAGCCAAGGCGGAACTTGAGGCAAAGATTGCGGCTGAGGCGAAAGAAGTGCGAATATTTGTCCGGCATGAAATAAATGCATCCACTCATTGTCCTGTGCACGTCTAAAATCGAACTGCAGTCTTCTGCTGCCTTTGAGTTATGCTGCAGAAAGAAGAAGCAGCCGAATTCGACGAACTGCAACGCTTAGTCAATGAAGGCAGCAATACTGCTGCGGTGGCAGAGGTAGGGAAACAGCCACATTTTGTCTTCGTCCCGGTACAGGCGAGCAAGAGCTTTCTGTAACCCAATGTACTGCTGAGGGCAGACTTCAAATTGGCTTTGGCTGGTGCTGCAGCTGCTAGCGCGAAAGCACGAAAAGGAGTTATCGGCAATCCTGCAAGAGCTATCTATGAAAAAGGCAGAAGAGATCAGTGCACTTACGGAAAACTTTTGGAAGGAGAAGGGCGGCAGAATGTATGTGCATTCGCAGTGATCGTCTGTCACAAACCCAAAATAATAGTGACTACGTTGCACCTGTATCTGCTTCAAGAATTTCAAATAGTAACCGCGATGCAGCCCTTCTGTGTTGAGCTTCTTTCAGATGCGAAGGCCGTCCGGACGATGTACAAGAGCTCTACAAAGTATGCTCCAGCTATCCCATTGAAAACAGTTGAAATCGCTGCCTTTCCATTATTTTGTTGAATGCCAAATGTACTAATGCGCTGAATGTGTTTTTTCAGGCCGAGTTGCAGGAATACTTGTTCGTGCAAACACAAGCAGTAAGGACATTTCATCGTCGTTCATCTTCAAGCGACGTAGTCCCCATGGGGCGAACTGGTTGCCAGATGAATGCCTGCGCCTTCCTGGCCACATGCTGCTGGAGTTTTGCATGCAAGCAGTGCAATCACGTGCTCTAACCACATGCCGTATGGTTTGCAGGTGGACGACAGGATAACCCTCGAGCTGCAGGAGCGACAGCAACAACAAGCGGCAGAAACGGAGGCTATAATGAAACAGATGGAACGCAGGACTAAACTGGCCCGTGAACGTGAACAGGTGTGGGACACGTCTGGGTGTGCAGAAATTCATAGGTTTTCAACTTCGTCGTTCCAAAGCTGTTTATAAACATATGGGCCGCAAGTCTTTGTTTCTTGCTTTTGAATGGTGTGTACAATTCAGCCACAAATGTCCGAAGAAGAACAATACGCTAAGCTCCAACAAGAAGCTGAAGCTGCCGCAGCGGAGGAAGTCGGAGCCATAGAAAAACGCATGATGGAAGAGCAGGAAAAGCTGCTCAAGGAAATGGAAGAAAAACGCAATGCCTACGATAAGATGCTGGACAAGTTGAAGCACCGTAAGCAAGTTGACGAAAAACGACGAGCTTTACGGCAAGAACAGGAGCAACGCATGCGAGAAGAAGGACAAGGGAACGGGCTAAAGCATCTCATGAGCCAGTTTGAGGAGCACAGAAAACTTCTGGAAGAAGCATTGGCTGTTGAGGCCGAAAGACAACATAAACAAGCCAGAGAGCGTGTCCTGCTGCGGAATGCCGAAAGATGTGACAGGTTGTACCAGAAACGACTCGTTGAGAAGCAGAGATTCCTTGTGAATCAGAACGAGATAAAACGACGCGAGCTGGGGCTGGTGAGGGATCCTAGCCTTCAGTCTAGCCCACAAAACCAACGGAAACACCCAGCAAAGTGCCGTTAGAGGTTTCATTCCGTTAGAACCACGCCGACGAAACAGGTAGCCTCCAGCATACCCAGCTCCCACCAACTGTCAATCTGCGACTGCTGACCGTGCAGAACAATGCCCGGGCAGGGGTCAGGAGCCAGAGGAACTTGGTCGAGACTTTGAATCAGCAAGAGCTGAAAAGAAGGTAGGCGCAACACAGGATTCAAGGAGTTCATATTATACGCGAATTATCCATTTATTATATGTGTGGATACTTTTCACTATCCTACACTGTATTACCAGCGGGCTAGCCGATGCATTAACGAAGTCCTTATGCGAGTTTTAATCTTGTTGACTAACAGCCTCTTGCTTCCTCAGTTTCAAACGCATCTACAGACAGGGATATAGCTTCGGGTGCCGGTTCTGCTTTAGGATGGAGCTCGCACATCGGTTGGAGGAGGAGCGGCACTGGGCACCCATATGGCGAGAAATCCTTGAGGAGGAGCAGAACGCTGGCACGTTTGACTCTTGGGACCTTGACGACGAACAGATTAATTGTGAGCTCTTTCTCCCTCTCTGCACAGAAAAAGAATCATTCTGGCTTTATTAGCGTTGCCCCCCACACTGATGGCTATGATGATACTTAAGCCGAGATGCTTTCTCTCTGAAATTTTCTGTGTACAGTCGCCGGGCCGTTCGCAACAAACTTACTGCACACCGAGAGGATGCTGCAGAGTGAAGGGACCTATATGCGCAAGCTCATTGGGGGCTTCCAGCAACTCAGCGATTTAATTTCCTTGATAAATACGGCGAGCCAGGAAGAGGCTTCAGGTGCTTTAAAACAGTCTCACAAACAGCTCTCGAGCAGCACGTCTTCGCATGAAGACGACAGCTCAGAAAGCACTGACAGCGCGACATCTGAGAGGAGCAGCAGCGATGAGAGCTCGGATTCTGAAAGCGAAGAATCTGAACCACAAGTGTCTTCTGACACCAGTTCAGAAGAAGAGGATGAGAAAGTCTCATCATCTAGCAGCGAAGAATCTTCAGACAGCAGTAGCGGCTCCAGCAGCTCGGGCAGCAGCGATGACACGAGCAGCAACAACTCGAGTACGTCAGAGTCCGACGATGATAGTGACTGAAGCAGTCTGTTTCTTCTTTCTTCTGATGTGGAGACAGTGTCTGTCTTGTCTTTCTTCCGATGGGGAGACACCGTATGTTTCCTCATTTTCCCAATGAGGAGACACAGTCTGTCTCCTCATTCTTCTGCCTTCCATAAGGAGCAATGCCGCAACAACTCCTGTTCAAATGTGTTTTT
>NW_013570322.1:9282-9647 GCF_000499745.2 Eimeria mitis | reverse complement strand
CTGAAGCCCTACGTTGTTTCCATGCATCGTCTTTCTGGACTCGTGCAAATGCATGCAATGTACCACTCAAGTTGCCTTCATTGTGCTGTTGGTGACCGTTCGATATCGTAGTGAATACCCGCAGTGTTAGATGTCCCTGCTAGTTGGCCCTGGAAGTTCCCAATCTGCGGTCAACACTTGCTTCAGTGCCATATGGTAACGCCATGACTTGCAACGGAGTTGAACCAAACCCGGTGCATGCTGGCAGACCGTTCGAGGGAAAGCATCAAACACGTTTTTTAAGGGAACGGTCGGAGCAATGGATTGCCCAGCAGCGCCAGAAACCGGTAACAAAACTTTTTCTAGAATGCCCGGTAAGCTGCCGA
>NW_013570322.1:8933-9153 GCF_000499745.2 Eimeria mitis | reverse complement strand
TTCGTAGTGATACAGAAGAGCCCGACAGGAACAAAGTGGGGCACACGCGACAATGCCAGCTTGGGAATGTATTACAATTCACCTAGCGGAGTCTGTGATAATACGTCTGCTAGTCCATGTTCGTGCGTATGGTGGAAGCCGGCTAGCAGTTGGTTACAGTATTGATGGATGCACCAGGACGGGGTGGGGCGATGCCGTTCTCTAGGGCCAACTATAAGGA
>NW_013570322.1:8747-8833 GCF_000499745.2 Eimeria mitis | reverse complement strand
CATGTTCGTGCGTATGGTGGAAGCCGGCTAGCAGTTGGTTACAGTATTGATGGATGCACCAGGAAGGGGTTGGGCGATGCCGTTCC
>NW_013570322.1:8430-8647 GCF_000499745.2 Eimeria mitis | reverse complement strand
TTCGTGCGTATGGTGGAAGCCATCTAGCAGTTGGTTACAGTATTGATGGATGCACCAGGAAGGGGTGGGGAGATGCCGTTCTCTAGGGCCAACTATAAGGGGGTTGTAGCCAATGTCCTCGACTCTATCGCAGGACTGTCGGTAGCTATAGTGGAGTCAACATATTTTGGCCGCTGCTGGAGAATCAGTTGGACAATCGTCAAGTTGCCCCGTGTCC
>NW_013570322.1:8202-8273 GCF_000499745.2 Eimeria mitis | reverse complement strand
TCAAACACATACTTGTCCCCCAGTAGGCAGCCTGCTCGCAAGTAGAAACATGCGGTCAAACTCCAGACACA
>NW_013570322.1:8031-8102 GCF_000499745.2 Eimeria mitis | reverse complement strand
CAGAACGTTGACTAGGGCATAGGGTCGCACCAGCCAGCCTATGGCCAAGCAGAAATACATGCACCAGTTTG
>NW_013570322.1:5496-7931 GCF_000499745.2 Eimeria mitis | reverse complement strand
GTCGGTAGCTATAGTGGAGTCAACATATTTTGGCTGCTGTTGGAGAATCAGTTGGACAATCGTCAAGTTCCCCCGTGTCGTGGAACTGCGGTACATATGCCAGGTGAATTGTGGCAACGAGGCCGCATGTCACGAGTTCTAGCACGTCTTGTAGCAACTCCTGCTGCCAAGCAACTCTACGTTCAAAGATGGCTAAACGCCCTCTGAGACGTGCGCTAACACTGTTGGCAGATCTCAAACACATAGTTGTCCCCCAGTAGGCAGCCTGCTCGCAAGTAGGAGCATACGTTCCAACTCCAGACACGGCATCCTACACGACACGCAAGAAGAGCATCATACCTCAACGTCGTACAATGCATGCTACAAGCACATCTTCCAGTAAATCGTGTGGCAGGCGCCAACACATGCAAGCATTACCAAGCTCGCTTTGGTTCAGTGCAGGAACAGAACGTTGACTAGGGCATAGGGTCGCACCAGCCAGCCTATGGCCAAGCAGAAATACATGCACCAGTTTCAAAGCGGCCACCCCACAATGCTTGACTGCTGCACGCTGACTTCTGCTCATCTCCTACAGCTGCTCCACAGGGTTAGCGAAGTTTGCGCTGCCCGTAGCCTTCATCTCAGCAATGGAGGGGATAAATGCTCAATATATGGTTAAAGTGTAGTATAGAGGATTACACTTCTTGCTTCCATGTGCGCTGCCTCCTGGTACAATATACTAAAGCGGAACATAAGGGACAGCATTTCTTGCCTCCATGCGTCAGCCCATCTGTGCAGGAGTATCCAGCCCAATATCGTGCCCTCCCGCATTGAAAGCACTGCAAATCAGCTCTCCAAAAAGCTCTGGATGTAGCATTAGAAATAATAGTGCCGCGCTTTTTTTATGTGTAGGAAGGGGCTTCGTTATTTCAACCATGGACTATTGCGATCCACCGGCAACCGACCTGGTGACCGGCCGTCTCCTGGTCGCTGGACACAGGGCCGAGCCAATCGGCTTAGCACTTCGAGTTTCGGAAAACTGAGGAGTGAATTATTTGAATACTGCTCTTTTTATAAATAAACAATATCAGATATCGCTGGAAAACAGTAAAAGACTGGGAGTACAGGCCCTTGAACTCCGATTCGCGCATCGCCCACGCGATGGAGTACCCGCTAACCCAACTCAAAATAGCGCAGTCATCCAAGTTGGTATTCTCCATCCCGAATTTTCCCCCCCGCTTGCAGGAACCATCATCGGCCCATAGAGCCCGGCAGCCTGGCACTACAACAACACCAACACAAGCAAGGTTCCCTAGCCACACAGAATGTGTAGGGCACACGCACTACTACAGAATGTGCCGACGGCGTTGTCCAAATTGCAGGACACCAATGGAACTTCCGTTGAAGGACAGAATAACAGAAGTAGGGTCTTGAGGCCCGGAACATTTAGGACACGTGGGCGGTCACCTACTTTGACTCCATATCTTGTGTGGGCTACAATACTGTCTGTCTCAGCAGTTCTCCTTATCTTGACAAAATGTGCAAGATTCCCGCACATGTCGAGGGTCAGGGCGGGTGGGGGACGACAGTTATCTGGAAAGGAGGGTGGGTCAGAAGATGACCCTGAGATCGCCGCAATAGTGGAGCTGTGCTTAGAACTGGAGCAGGAGTACGCCCGATCCTTGCAACCTTCTGAAATGCCACAACAGATGCACTGGGGGGACAGTCAACCGTGGCAACATGTTTCCGGTAGCAGAGAGGAGCTGCATACTGGCGCCCAAAGTACTTCGTTGCTGGCATGGGACGGATCCGTGCCTTCTTCTTCCGTTGGCACCCCAGGATTCCACCAGGGACCTGCTGTGCAGACGGACAATACATTTTCGACAAGGCCTGCTGACATGTGGGAGGCCCATGGGTTTCAAGGCGCAGGGCCATCCACTTCGGCAGGGGTCTCTACCATGCTGCTGCCATCTGCTGACGGGTCCCTGCCCCACCAGGGACCTGGTACGCAGACAGCCTATAGCTTTTTGAGAGGCTCCGCTGATATGTGGGGATCTCCTGAGTCTCTAGGCGAACCTGCATCCACATCTGCAGGGGTCTCTACCATGCGGCTGCCATCTGCTGACGGTTCGGTCCCCACTGCTTCTGCGGGATACGGCTCCTTGGCCCTTCCTGCGGCTGACAGCGCAGCTTCATCATTTCAAGGTTTTCATGTGCCGAGTTCCTCAGCTCCCTTAAACGCGCCTTTGGTTTTCGGTGAATTCAACCCAGGCTTGGTGTTGCCTCAAGCCCAGCCCTGGGTGCCGCCGGGTGCCCCAGTTCACGACGTTCAGCCCAGCATACAGCGGAGCCCGTTCCCTTCAATTGTTGAGGCATTGTCTGTAGGAAAGAGGAGACGTGAAGATTACCCAGCGACGTATCCAGTGAATCCGCCAAAGAAGTATATGTCTCCTTCC
>NW_013570322.1:5186-5396 GCF_000499745.2 Eimeria mitis | reverse complement strand
CAGGGAAGCATGTTCCCTGCAGATTCTGAGGCATTCTCTGTAGGGAAGAGAAAACGCGAAGAACAACCAACCATAACCCCTCAGGAAATTTCAGTGGCGTATGTGTCTTCTTCCAAGCGAAGGCAACCAACCAGAACCCCACAGGAAATTTCAGTGGTGCATGTGTCTTCTTCCAAGCGAAGGAAGAGAGTGTCACGCGAGCCTCCAAAA
>NW_013570322.1:4829-5041 GCF_000499745.2 Eimeria mitis | reverse complement strand
GCTCCGGACGATAATCCGACTCCAGAGCCCGTCGCCTCGACGACTAGCCCTAAGCCTGCCGCGCCTGCCAGGGAACATCCTTTCTACAGGATCCCAGTCCTGCAACCAGGTGCTGTCGCAAGGCCACTTTCTTTGGAGAATGCTCGCGCAGCCTACTCTCATTTATATCAAGTAGGCTTTGCTATGCGGTATATGCGCTCACTGCTTGTGCA
>NW_013570322.1:4208-4791 GCF_000499745.2 Eimeria mitis | reverse complement strand
AGGTGTTGGGGGAGGCGGCGAACAGCAGTTCGTGGTGGGAAGAACTCGTGGCAAACATTCCGGAAGAGGTGGCGGAAAGGTATTACAAACGAACGTATGGAGATCAATTTGAAGTGAATCGTCGTCTCACGGGAGTTTTGTGCTCAGCGGTACAGCTGCTTAAGAAGGGCATTCGCCCTAACAGAGATATAACAATTCTGCTGAAGCGACAGTTGCTTTGCAAAGCGACATCACCTCGATACTTCAAATTGTGGAAATGGGATCCATGGAGAGATGATGACCGGCCATATAGCGGCGGCGGCCGTGGATAGCGAGATTCCATAGCTGAGCAGAAGCTTAAGTATGGACCTAGCTTCTCAGACCCATGCAGAGGGTCTTGCTGTGCTTGCAGCTTTTTGGAGACAAAAAGCTGCAAGCACAGCAACTCCGCATGTTAGCCCGACTACTAGGCGCAGGTAATTTGACACCGGTGCATTGACCTACGTCGTCTCTTTGTGCCAGAGCTTGGGTGCGAGCGCTGCACTCGGGAGAGCATTGAGGCAATGCAGATGATCCCTGCGAAGCGATGGCAACTTTGCTGCAA
>NW_013570322.1:3167-4161 GCF_000499745.2 Eimeria mitis | reverse complement strand
TGTTAGATGTCCCTGCTAGTTGGCCCTGGAAGTTCCCACTCTGCGGTCAACAGTTGCTGCTTCAGTGCCATATGGTAACGCCATGACTTGCAACGGAGTTGAGGCAAACCCGGTGCATGCTGGCAGACCGTTCGAGGGAAAGCATCAAACACGTTTTTTAAGGGAACGGTCGGAGCAATGGATTGCGCAGCAGCGCCAGAAACCGGTAACAAAATTTTTTCTAGAATGCCCGGTAAGCTGCCGACACAAGGAACAAGAAAAGGCATAGTTTAGTTGATAAAGCAAGCCCTAGTGCAGGAACTGCTGCCCGCGGCTGACTCCCTAGGCGGAAAGTTGGCCATCACCCCTTTGAACTTTGGGATCTCCGATGCACAAGTAGGCAACGTTGCGGTCTGCTTCGTAGCGATACAGAAGAGCCCGACAGGAACAAGGTGGGGCACACGCAACAATGGCAGCTTGGGGATGTATTACAATTCACCTAGCGGAGTCTGTGAGAATACGTCTGCTAGTCCATGTTCGTGCGTATGGTGGAAGCCGGCTAGCAGTTGGTTACAGTATTGATGGATGCACCAGGAAGGGGTGGGGCGATGCCGTTCTCTAGGGCCAACTATAAGGGGGTTGTAGCCAAGGTCCTCGACTCTATCGCAGGACTGTCGGTAGCTATAGTGGAGTCAACATATTTTGGCTGCTGTTGGAGAATCAGTTGGACAATCGTCAAGTTCGGCCGTGTCGTGGAACTGCGGTACACATGCCAGGTGAATTGTGGCAGCGATGCCGCATCTCACGAGTTGAAGCAACCCCTGCTGCCGAGCAACTCTACGTTCAAAGATTGCTAAACACCCTCTGAGGCGTGCGCTAACACTGTTGGCAGATCTCAAACACATAGTTGTCCCCCAGTAGGCAGCCTGCACGCAAGTAGGAGCATACGTTCCAACTCCAGACACGGCATCCTACACGACACGCAAGAAGACACCATACCTCAACATCGCACAAA
>NW_013570322.1:2557-3067 GCF_000499745.2 Eimeria mitis | reverse complement strand
TCAAACACATACTTGTCCCCCAGTAGGCAGCCTGCTCGCAAGTAGAAACATGCGGTCAAACTCCAGACACGGCATCCTACACGACACGCAAGAAGACACCATACCTCAACGTCGCACAATGCATGCTACAAGCACATCTTCCAATAAATCGTGTGGCAGGCGCCAACACATGCAAGCATTACCAAGCTCGCTTTGGTTGGGTGCAGGAACACAACGCTGACTAGGGCATAGGGTCGCACCAGCCAGCCTATGGGCAGGAAGGAATGCCTGCACAAACTTCAAAGCGGCCACCCCACAATGCTTGACTGCTGCACGCTGACTTCTGCGCATCTCCTACAGCTGCTCCACAGGGTTTGCGAAGTTTGCGCTGCCCGTAGCCTTCATCTCAGCAATGGAGGGGATAAATGCTCAATATATGGTTACAGTGTAGTATAGAGGATTACACTTCTTGTTTACATGTGCGCTGCCTCCTGGTACAATATACTAAAGCGGAACATAGCGGATAGCATG
>NW_013570322.1:0-2457 GCF_000499745.2 Eimeria mitis | reverse complement strand
GCAATGGAGGGGATAAATGCTCAATATATGGTTACAGTGTAGTATAGAGGATTACACTTCTTGTTTACATCTGCGCTGCCTCCTGGTACAATATACTAAGGCGGAACATAGGGGATAGCATTTCTTGTTTCCGTGCGTCAGCCCATCTGTGCAGGAGTCTCCAGCCCAACATCGTGCCCTCCTGCATTGAAAGCTCTGCAAATCAGCTCTCCAAAAAACTCTGGAGTTCGCATGAGAAGTGAGAGTGGGGCGTTTTTTTTATGTGTAGGAAGGGGCTTTGGTATTTCAACCATGCACAATTACGATCCACCGGCAACCGACTTGGTGACCGGCAGTTTCCTGATCGTTTTGCAGAGCGCGAAGCCCAATCGGCTTAGCACTTCGAGTTTCGGAAAACCGACGAGTGAATTATTTGAATGCTACTCTTTTTATAAATAAACACTATCAGATATCTCTGGAAAACAGTAAAAGACTGGGAGTACAGGCCCTTGAACTCCGATTCGCGCATCGCCCACGCGATGGAGTACCCGCTAACTCAACTCAAAATAGCGCAGTCATCCAAGTTGGTATCGTCTATTCCCAACTTTTCCCCCCGCTTGCAGGAACCATCGTCGATCCATAGAGCCCGGCAGCCTGGCACTACAACAACACCCACACACGCAAGGTTCCTAAGCCACACAGAATGTGTAGGGCACACGCACCACTACAGAATGTGCAGACGGCGTCGTCCAAATTGCAGGACACCAATGGAACTCCCGTTGAAGGACAGAATAACAGAAGTAGGGCCTCGAGGCCCGGAACATTTAGGACACGTGGGCGGTCAACTAGTTTGACTGTGTTTCTTGTGTGGGCTACAATACTGTCTGTCTCAGCAGTTCTCCTTCTCCTGACAAAATGCGCCAGATTCGCGCACTTGTCGAATTTCAGGGCGGGTGGGGGACGACAGTTATCTGGAAAGGAAGGCGAATCGGANGGAGGGTCAATCGTGGCAGCACGTTTCGGGTGGCAGAGGGGACCTGCATACTGGCACGCAAAGTGCTTCGTTGCTGGCATGGGACGGATCCGCGCCTTCTTCTTCCGTTGGCACCCCAGGATTCCCCCAGGGACCTGCTACGCAGACGGACTATAGATTTTTGACAAGATCCGCTGACACGTGGGGGACCCGTGAGTTTCAAGGCGCAGGGCCATCCACTTCGGCAGGGGTCTCTACCATGCTGCTGCCATCTGCTGACGGGTCCCTGCCCCACCAGGGACCTGGCACGCAGACGGGCTATAGCTTTTTGAGAGGCTCCGCTGATATGTGGGGGTCTCCTGAGTCTCTAGGCGAAGGACCGTTCACATCTGCAGGGGTCTCTACCATGCTGCTGCCATCTGCTGACGGTTCGGTCCCCACTGCTTCTGCGGGATACGGCTCCTTGGCCCTTCCTGCGGCTGACAGCGCACCTTCATCATTTCAAGGTTTTCATGGGCCGAGTTCCGCAGCTTCCTTACACGCGCCTTTGGTTTTTGACGAATTCAACCCAGGCTTGGTGCTGCCTCAAGCCCAGCCCTGGGTGCCGCCGGGTGCCCCAGTTCACGACGTTCAGCCCAGCATACAGCGAAGCATGTTCCCTGCAATTGTTGGGGCATTGTCTCTAGGAAGGAGAACGCGTGAAGAATACGCACGGCCGTATCCACTTAATCCCCGAAGCAGGTATATGTCTGCTTCCGAACAAAGGGCAAGAATTTCATGGAAGCATGAACCTAGTATGCGCAAGCCTTCAACAAGCGCCAAAGAATCACAACTATTGGAAAGTGAATGGCGAAAAATGACTCAGGGGCTGCTTAGCGCTCTGGGGAACAGGGTTTTAGAGTCTCCCTCGGAGTCTCCCTCTAGTGACTCAATGTCGAGCTCGCCGTGTGAGTCGCCAGTTCCGTCAACGTCTGAGGACGCGAGCACCGCAGCGTTGGCCAGTGGAATGCAAAAGCCATCAGCTCCTTCGTCAGGGTCCCCTGGCTCTTCCCTAACCACGGACGAACCTATTGCCGCTCCGGACGATAATCCGACTCCAGAGCCCGTCGCCTCGACGACTAGCCCTAAGCCTGCCGCGCCTGCCATGGAACATCCTTTCTACAGGATCCCAGTACTGGAACCAGGTGCTGTTGCATGGCCACCTTCTCTGGATGATGCTCGTTCGCGTGAGCCCTGTAAAAAGCAAATAAGTTATATTATGCGGCGTATGCGCTCATTGCTTCTGCAAGATATGATTCTTCAAACAGACTTAGATGGCTTCATTAGCAAAATGGAAAGTCTTGCAGGGCACATTCTGCACTTCCATACAATGCCTGCATCTCACTTAACTCCTAAAGAATCCGTTAGAATCCTGGGCCTCCGCTACATGATATTAGATACACTTTTTGTCGCAAGGGAGGTGTTGGGGGAGGCGGCGAACAGCAGTTCGTGGTGGGAAGAACTCG
>NW_013570321.1:9124-9468 GCF_000499745.2 Eimeria mitis | reverse complement strand
TTTAGGGTTTAGGGTTTAGGGTTTAGGGTTTAGGGTTTAGGGTTTAGAGTACCTAGTTTAACTTGTCGTATAGCTTTTTTTCGTACTTGTAGTTTATATTCTGTTTGTCTGAGCTGCAGCAGCTGCAGCTGCTGCTGCAGCTGTGCTGCTAGGGTTTGTTTTAGGTTTTCTCTTATTCTTACTTCTCCTACAGCATGTAAACCACCGTTTTGTTTCTCTATATATTCTTTATTCTCAAACCCTAAACCCTCAATCGCGGTTTTACATTTGTGCATCAATGTTGTTGCTGCTGTTAATACTTTATTCAACTCGTGAGATACATCTGTATACACACACAAAACCCT
>NW_013570321.1:8679-9024 GCF_000499745.2 Eimeria mitis | reverse complement strand
GTGCATCAATGTTGTTGCTGCTGTTAATACTTTATTCAACTCGTGAGATACATCTGTATACACACACAAACCCTAAACCCTAAACCCTAAACCCTAAACCCTAAACCCTCAATATACGACATACCTTAACATTCAACCCGAAACAAAACCCTAGAACGTACACACCAAACCCTAAACCCTAAACCCTAAACCATAAACACCCTAAACCCTAAACCCTAAACAATAAACACCGTAAACACCCTAAACCCCAAACCCTAAACCCTAAACCCTAAACCCTAGGCATCTAACACGACGAGAACAAACACTGCATCTAAACCATCGTTTCTTAAACCCCTTTTACTTTCA
>NW_013570321.1:8431-8579 GCF_000499745.2 Eimeria mitis | reverse complement strand
AAAAAAAAAAAAAAAAAAAAATAAAAAATAAAAAAAATAAAAACCATACCTTTCTCCTCATCAGGACTTGTTGCTTCGATTAGTTTTGTTTTCAGTTCCTGCATCATTTCTATCTTTTCTCCGATCTCTGCGAGTGCCTCTGTTAATA
>NW_013570321.1:7930-8083 GCF_000499745.2 Eimeria mitis | reverse complement strand
GGAGGTTGATAGGGAGAGAGAGAAGGATGGGTCAGAAGAGAGACACACCCTGTAATGCATGCATTCTCAAAGCGAAGCTGCTGCTGCTGCTGCTGCTGCTGCTACTGCTGCTGCTGCTGCTGCTGCTGCTGCTACTGCCGCTGAGAATGCTTT
>NW_013570321.1:7616-7822 GCF_000499745.2 Eimeria mitis | reverse complement strand
AAGCAATACCCTAAACCCTAAACCCTAGGGCCAGCAGCCCTAGGGTTTAGGGTTTAGGGTTTAGGGTTTACACAACTCCGGATCAGTCGGTGTTCAGCATAGAAACCCAAATAGAAAAGCTCATTAGGTTTAGGGTTTAGGGTTTAGGTTTTGCGGTTTAGGGTTTAGGGTTTAGGGTTTGTGGTTTAGGGTTTATGGTTCGGCGC
>NW_013570321.1:5455-7516 GCF_000499745.2 Eimeria mitis | reverse complement strand
GGGGGCCCCCCCAAGGGGGGCCCCCCCAGGGGGGGCCCCCCGTATCAAACCCTCCTCTATATCGATTTCGTTTGCTGCAGCAGATATACCGTCAGGGGGGCCCCCAAGGGGGCCCCCAGGGGGGCCCCCAGTGGGCCCCCCCCCTTGGTGCATCTGTGCTGCTGCTGCTGGCTGCAGCTGCAGCGCGAGGGCCCGCAGCTCTTGGAAACGATCTCTCATTTTCTAAACCCTAAACCCTAAACCCTAAACCCTAAACCCTAAACCCTAGGAGGAGGTTGATAGGGAGAGAGAGAAGGATGGGTCAGAAGAGAGACACACCCTGTAATGCATGCATTCTCAACGCGAAGCTGCTGCTGCTGCTGCTGCTGCTGCTGCTGCTGCTACTGCCGCTGAGAATGCTGTTGCTGCTGCTGCTGCTGCTGCTGCTGTTGCTGCTGCTGCTGCTGCTGCTGCTGTTCAAGCCCGGACCCCTGGGGAGCTGAGAGCCTCGACAAGCAATACCCTAAACCCTAAACCCTAGGGCCAGCAGCCCTAGGGTTTAGGGTTTAGGGTTTAGGGTTTAGGGTTCACACAACTCCGGATCAGTCGGTGTTCAGCATAGAAACCCAAATAGAAAAGCTCATTGGGTTTAGGGTTTAGGTTTTGCGGTTTAGGGTTTAGGGTTTGTGGTTTAGGGTTTATGGTTCGGCGTCTAGGAATTACTTTTAGGGTTTAGGGTTTAGGGTTTAAGGTGTAAAATTTAGGGTTTAGGGTTTAGGGTTTAGGGTTTAGGGTTTAGGGTGTGGCGGTTGCGGCAGGTGGCTGCAAGCGACGAGATCTACGCTGGGTGAGTTTAGGGTTTAGGGTTTAGGGTTTAGGGTTTATAATTTAGGGTTTAGGGTTTAGGGTTTAGGGTTTACAGTAGCAGCATTTCTATTTCGTAAAGAAATTATGGGGGCCCCCAAAGGAGGTCTGGGGGCCCCCCCTGCGGGGGGCCCCCCGGGGGCCCCCCTGGTCACAGCAGCAGCAGCAGCAGCAGCAGTAGTAGTAGTAGCGAGGGTTTTCTTCTGTTTACAGTTTAGGGTTTAGGGTTTAGGGTTTAGGGTTTGTTAGTTGAATATAAATATAAAAAAATAAATAAAAAAAAAACAAAGAGGAGGAGACAGTATATGTCTTTGTGTGTTTATCTCTATACTTTGTTTTATTTATTTTTTTTTTATTTATATTTTTTTTTCTTTTTGTTTTTGTCTTTTTGTTTTTTATTTATATTTATATTTATATTTAATTATATCTATATAAATATATATATACATATATATATGTCTCTGTCTCTGTCTC
Source organism: Eimeria mitis (assembly GCF_000499745.2). Taxonomy (NCBI): domain Eukaryota; phylum Apicomplexa; class Conoidasida; order Eucoccidiorida; family Eimeriidae; genus Eimeria; species Eimeria mitis. Next base: position 6,199 of record NW_013570321.1, on the reverse strand, counting down.
CTCTGTCTTTGTCTCTATTTTTATTTCTGTGTCTGTGTCTTTGTCTGTGTCTTTGTCTTTGTTTTTTTTTTTTTTCATTTTTGTCTTTGTCTTTTGTTTTTTAATTTCTTTATCGGCCTCCTCTGTCTCTCTTTACCTCTGTCTCTGTCTCCTTCTGTCTCTGTCTCCTTCTGTCTCTGTCTCTGTCTCTGTCTTTGTCTTTGTCTTTGTTTTTTTTTTTTCTTTTTCTTTGTCTTTGTCTCTCTGTCTTTGTCTTTCTCTTTTTTTCTGTGTGTCTTTGTTTTTTTTTTTTTGTTTTTGTTTTTGTTTTTGTTTGTGTTTCCATCTCTCTTTCTTTATTTTTATTTCTCTCTGTCTCTGTCTGTCTCTGTATTTGTCTTTGTCTTTGTTTGTGTTTTTTTTTATTTTATTTTTTTCTCTTTCGCTGCTTCTCCTCACGAAGCAGTAGCTTTGTTGCTGCTGCTGCTGCTGCTGCTGCTGCTGCTGCTGTTGTTACTGTTGCTGCTACTACTGCTACTGTTGCTGCTTCTGCTGCTGGGCTGCTGCTGCTGCTGCTACTGCTGCTACTGTTGCTGCTTCAGCTGCTACTGTTGCTGCTACTGTTGCTGCTACTGTTGCTGCTGCTGCTGCTGCTGCTGCAGCAGCAGCAGCAATATTTTGTAAGCAAATTCCTAAAATTATTTTCACTTCATTCGGCAGCAACAGCAGTGCTGCTGCTGCTGTTGCTGCTGCTGCTGCTGCTGT
>NW_013570321.1:2375-5355 GCF_000499745.2 Eimeria mitis | reverse complement strand
CTGCTGTTGCTGCTCCTGCTGTCGCCGCCCCCGCAGCAGCAGCAGGAGTAGAAACGGCAGCAACAGCAGCAGCAGCTGCTGCAGCAGCAGCATCTGCTGCTGCTGCTGCGGTTGCAGCTCAATAAAAATTGCTGGGGCGAGAACATAGTGGAAGCACGACAAAGGTTTAGGGTTTAGGGTTTAGGGTTTAGGGTTTAGGGTTTGAGGGTTTAGGTGTATATACACCACGTGAGCCGTCAGTATCAGCAAGAGAGCAAACAAAACACCTGCGCATACACCCCAACTCTAAACCCTAAACCCTAAACCCTAAACCCTAAACCCTAAACCCTAGATTCCCTGCGGAGTTGAATACCCCAGGCCTAAAGAAGTGAAACAAAGAAGGGTTTATGCACGCCAGAGCTAGGGTTTAGGGTTTAGGGTTTAGGGTTTAGGGTTTAGGGTTTAGGGTTTACTTACACTCGTATCGAGTCGACGGCAGTATAAGATGAAGCGCAGCAGCAAGCTGCCTATACACCGCAGCTATTGTCTCTTTTAGCTGCTGCTGATAGGAGACATACTCTCCTGCTGCTGCTGCTGCTGCTGCTGCTGCTGCTGCTGTTGGTGCTGCTGCTGCTGCTGCTGCTGCTGCTTCTGTTGTTGCAGCAGCAGTTTCACGGCCCGCTGCGGCGCTGTCTCCCTCTTCATCAGCAGCAGCAGCAGCAGCAGCAGCAGGACCCCCCGCTGCTGCTCCTGCTGCTGCTGCTGCTGCTGCTGCTGCTTCGTTGCTGCTGCTGATGCGAGCAGCAAGGGCCTCCTGTATGAGGGTTTTGAGTAGATGCATCCCCGCGTGCAGCTCCCGCAGACTGTCGCTTTTTATCTTTCCCTAAACCCCACAAAACCCCAAACCCTAAACCCTAAACCCTAAACCCTAAACCCTAGAGCTTAAACCCTAGTAAACAACGCCCCCAGCACAGCTGCTGAGGCGGCACCCCACAGCTACTTCTCTCGTTATATAAATAGCTACCTCGATGGCTAGCTGCTAGCTAGCTGATTACCTCTCCATCTAGCTGGCTAGCTAGCTAGCTAGCTAGCTAGCTAACTACCCCCCTAGCTAGCTAGCTAGCTAGCTAGCTAGCCAACTACCTCTCTAGCTAGCTAGCTAGCTAACTACCCCCCCAGCTAGCTAGCTAGCTAGCTACCTCCCCAGCTAGCTAGCTAGCTAGCTAGCTACCCCCCCAGCAAGCTATCTAGCTAACTACCCCCCCAGCTAGCTAGCTAGCTAGCTAGCTAGCTAGCTAGCTAGCTAGCTAGCTGTTCTGCTCCGTACCTGAAAGAAGGAGGGGGTGGTGATGACGACTTCGCATTCAAAGGCAATCTGGATACGGGGGGGGGCCGCGGGATCGATCGATCCCACAACGATCCCAGCAGTGTGGGGTGTTGTTGTGGGGTTGTTGGCGCCCAGCTGCTGCACCCCAGCCCCGCTGGGGGTTGTTGTGGGGTTGTTGGGGTTGTTGGATCCCAGCTGCTGCACCCCAGCAGTGTGGGGTGTTGTGGGGTTGTTGGGGTTGTTGGATCCCACATCGATCCCAGCGATGTTGGGGGTTGTTGTGGGGTTGTTGGTTCCCGGGTGTATGTGGTCGGTGTGGGGTGTTGTTGTGGGGTGTGTGTGGGGTGTGGGATCGACGATCCCCAGTGCTGCTTGAGGGTTTAGGGCTGCGCATGCAAGCCGCTGCCTCAGAAAAAAAGTTTCAGCATATGGGGGCCCAAATAAAAAGTTTTTTGTTTCTAGCAGCAGCAGCTGAGGTGTACATACACTGCAGCTGCTGCTCTCCTGCAGCTGACCCCGAGAAGGTAAACCTAAAATACGAGTTAGTGATGATTCAGGCACTGCACACAAACCCTAAACCCTAAACCCTAAACCCTAAACCCTAAACCCTAAACCCTAAAGTCTAAGCCCTGAGTGCAGAGAGCTCTTATACTGCTGAGCTTGCTTCAGTGTAGTCACAAATATACATACAACATACAAACCCTAAACCCTAAACCCTAAACCCTAAACCCTAAACCCTTAATAGAGAGAGGTTCTATACATCTGAAACCCTAAACCCTAAACCCTAAAAGGAAGGTTATGTTGACGTTAACCTAAACCCTAAATCCAACACACTCAAACCCAGAAACCCTAAACCCTAAACCCTAAACCCCAAACCCTAAACCCTAAACCCTAAACCCTAAACCCTAAACCCTCACGCTTAATGTCAGCTGTGAACTCTCGTGAGGCCTGAAAAAAACGGCCGCTTAAAATTCCCTTTCGTAGAGACAACAACTCATCCTCGTCTGCTGCTGCTGCTGCTGCTGCTGCTGCTGCTGCTGCTCCTGCTGCTGCTGCTGCTGCTGCTGTTTTTGGTTTTGCTGATGTTGCTTCTGCTGCGTCTGCTGCTGCTGTTGCTGCTCCCCCACCGCATACAGTAGATTCACCATTCTTGCTGCGATCGTTGCTGTTGCTGCTGCTGCTGCTGCCGTTGCTGCTGCTGCTGCTGTTGCTGCTGCTGCTGCTGCTGCTGCTGCACTGGCGCCAGGGCGGCATGGGGTCGGGGAATATAGCGTCCTTCTCCTTCAGCACGCTGCAGCAGCAGCAGCAGCAGCAGCAACAGCAGCAGCAGCAGAAAATATACAAGTTGTAACAACAGCACGGACAGCAGCAGCAGCAGCAGCAGCAGCAGTAACAGCAGCAGCAGCGTGCAGGAAGAAGCAGCAACAGCAGCAGCAGCAGCACTTCCAGCAGCAGAAGCATCAAACGCCGCTTAACCGCATGCATGCAGCAACAGCAACAGCACCAGCAGCAGCAGCAGCATCAGCAGCAGCAGCAGCAGCAGCAACAGCAGCAGCAGCAGCAGCAGCAGCAGCAGCAGCAGCAGACCTGGTGAGGGGACTGGAATTAGGGTTTAGGATGAGGACGTCGATGAGCTCTGCTAGGGAGGCATCAAAGGAGACAGTACAAACACAG
>NW_013570321.1:288-1144 GCF_000499745.2 Eimeria mitis | reverse complement strand
TATATATATATATATATATATATATATATATATATATATATATATATATATATATATATATATATAAGGGAGATTAAAGGAGACAAGAGGAGACAAAAGGAAACAGAAATAAAAAACAACAAAACAAAATAAAATAAAATAAAAAACATAAAATAAAATAAAACAAAACAAAGCAAAATAAAATACACTAAAACAAAACGAAATAAAATAAAATAAAATAAAAGGAAAAAAGAGAAACAAAAGGAGACAGAAAGGAGACAGAAGGAGGCAAAAGGAGACTGAAATAAACAACAAAAAAACAAAAAAAAACAAAAAAAAACCAAACCAAAACAAAACAAAAAAAAACAAAACAAAGCAAACTAAAGCAAAACAAAAGGAGACAAGAAGGAGACAAAAAGGAGACAAAAAGGAGACAAAAAAGGAGACAGAAATAACAAACAAAAAAAAAACAAAAAAAAAACCAAAACAAATCAAACCAAAGCAAAACAAAAAACTAAAACAAAAACAAAACAAACTAAAACAAAACAAAAACAAAAGGAGACAGAAAGGAGACAAAAAGGAGACAAAAAGGAGACAAAAAAGGAGACAAAAAGGAGACAGAAATGTATTATTTTACTTTGTCTCTGCCGATAAAACTCGTAAAGAAATGTCGCTGTCCCCCCCTCAACTCAAACTCAATACTATTATCAAAAAATATTGCATTTGTTCTCTTTCTATACACAAACCCTAAACCCTAAACCCTAAACCCTAAACCCTAAACCCTAGATAGTAAACACTAGATAGGGAATAGTAGGGAGGGTTGAGGTCGTTGCTTTTAAACATCCGGGATTGGGTTTATACATATTTTAGGGTCTAG
>NW_013570321.1:0-257 GCF_000499745.2 Eimeria mitis | reverse complement strand
ATATATATATATATATATATATATATATATATATATATATATATATATATAGGGTTTAGGGTTTAGGGTTATATATATATATAATCCTCCCCAAACCCCCATCCCCTAAATCGTATAAACTGCCCGAAAAACCATTACAAAAAAAAAAGGGTTTAGGGTTTAGGGTTTAGGGTTTAATCTAGGGTTTAGGGTTTAGGGTTTAATCTAGGGTTTAGGGTTTAGGGTTTACGAGATAGCAGCAACAGCAGCAAAGTCAA
>NW_013570320.1:7260-9048 GCF_000499745.2 Eimeria mitis | reverse complement strand
ATATATATATATATATATATATATATATATATATATATATATATATATATATATATATATATTATTTACTAACTAGCAGCATGATCCTCATACACCAAGAAGGGGGGGCATCGGTTGTATCGAGCCCTCTTCGTGCATCCCTCAGCGTGCGTTTCTTATTTTTAAATAATAATTTCCTTTTAAATATTAAAAAGAATAATTTTAATGAAATGAAAGTGGAAAAATAACCCAAGACACACAAGCAACGGGGGGTCTGTTGCTGCTGCTGTTGCTGTTGCTGCTGCTGCTGCTGCTGCTCACCCCAGCTGCGGCGCTCAGCCTCAGATCTGGGGTGTATAGGCAGCTAAAAACGTGAAACTTATATATTTTAAATATTCTTAATTATATTTAATTAAAAATAGTTGAAGTTTTTCTGCTTTCAGCTGCTGCGCTGCCCTCAGCAGCAAGCCCAGCATCTCCCGTGCTGCTCCGATGCAGCAGCAGGTGGCTGCCTCTGCTTGTTGTTTATAATTAAAAAATATAATTAAATAATATTCAGCACCATCCATCAACTCCTCAAGGACAGAACGAGAGACTCGCATAACTCCTTTTTGTGCTCACCGCCGCAGCCAGCAGCGTCTGCAGGCCAGCAGCAGCAGCAGCAGCAGCAGCAGCAGGTAGCAGCTGTTGCTGCTCTCTGTAAGAGCTTCGCTTACAGACAAGAAGGAGGGACTGTCTCCTTCCCCCCTGCATCAGCTCCACTATAGGCTTCATCAACAGCAGCCCCGAGTGCGTCTGCTGCAGCTGCTGCATCTGCTGCTGCTGCAGCTGCCGCTGCTGCAGCTGCTGCCACGACGGAAGGAGTGAGCAGCAACAGTTGAGAGAGTAGCACTGGAGCTAGCCATCAAGAAGCAACGACGCTAGCAGCCAAAGCTGCAGCAACAGCAGCAGCAGCAGCATCAACAACAGCAGCAACAACAGCAGCAACAACAGCAGCAAGAACAGCAGCAACAGCAACAGTGGTTCAGAGCAATGAGACTTTTTCGTGGGTTCGCAGCAGCAACAGTTGCTGCTGCTGCAGCTGCAGCTACTGCAGCAAATGCAGCAACTGCTTCTCTTGTTGCAGACAGTCCGGAGGCAGCTGTGATAGGCATGGAGCTATCAGCGAGCGTAGCAGCAGCAGGAGGTACAGCTGCAGCAGCAGCAGCAACAGCAGCAGCAGCAACAGCAGCAGCAGCAACAGCAACAGAAGAAGCCGACGCTCTGTATCCCGAGGCCAACTGCCCTCCTTATCCAAATGCAGATTCCGAGTTTGAGCAGGTCACTTGCTGCTGTTGCTGCTGCTGTTGCTGCTGCTGTTGCTGCTGGCGTTGCTGCTGCTGCTGAGTCTGCTGCTGCAGCAGCACCCGCTGCTGCTGCTGTGTATCTGCGTGGCTGTTTCTTTTTGACTACAGCTGTAGCTGCTGCTGCTGCAGCAGCTGCTGCAGCAGCTGCTGCAGAAGTTGGCGTAGCTTGTTGTTGTTGTTTGCATACGTATACCGCATCTACTGCATGTGGTGTTGCTGCTGCTGTTGCTGCTGCTGTTGCTGCTGCTGTTGCTGCAGGCTGTGTCTGTGTCTCGGCTTGAGGAGGCTTTCCGGCGGCTGCCTGGTGGTGGCTCCTACCGAGGCATTCCTTTGACTGGGGGGAGCAGCAGCAGCGAGACAGCAGCAGCACTGGTGCACAGACACATTGCATGCGCGCTGCAGCAGCACGAGCAATTCAAGCCTGTCTTCACGGGGCAGGGTGAGCGCCTCCTCGTACATATAT
>NW_013570320.1:6604-7160 GCF_000499745.2 Eimeria mitis | reverse complement strand
CGAGCAATTCAAGCCTGTCTTCACGGGGCAGGGTGAGCGCCTCCTCGTACATATATCTGGCTAGCTAGCTAGCTAGCTAGCTGCCTAGCTGGATAGCTAGCTAGCTAGATAGCTAGCTGGCTATCTAGCTAGCTGCCTAGCTGGATAGCTAGCTAGCTAGCTAGCTAGCTGGCTAGCTAGCTTGTTTGACAGCTAGCTGGCTGGGTGCGTGATGAGCACGGCTCCTGGCTAGCTACCTGCATACGCAGCTAGCTAGTGAACCGCCAGCTAGCCATCAGATAACCATAATCTAACAACCAGCTAGCCAGGAGCAACCCTACTCAATGGTCTCTTTCTTGCTGCTGCTGCTGCTGCTGCTGCTGCTGTTGCTACTGCTGCTGCTGCTGCTGCTGCTGCTGCTGCTGCTGTTGTGTTGCAGGGAGGACCCCGCGGGGCAAGGGTTTGTTTACGGGCCTGCAGGAGTTTGCTGCCTTCATTGCTTTTGCTCTCTTAAAGACAAACTTCTTTCGCTCCTTTCGCGAGGAGACGCCGCTCAGGTGTACATACACCTCATATG
>NW_013570320.1:5512-6570 GCF_000499745.2 Eimeria mitis | reverse complement strand
ATATATATATATATATATATATATATATATATATATATATAGCAGCTAAGAAGAATTTCAAGGCTAAAGTAAAATGTTTGTGGGGTGTTGGGGTGTACAGACACTGCACGGAGACAGCCGAGGCGCCGTGTGTAGGAGGAGTCTCCTACGGGGCTCGCGGGCCCTTTGGGGTATGGCTGGGGTGTGGGGTTTGTCTTTGTCTCTGTCTTTGTCTTTGTCTTTGTCTCTGTTTCTGTCTCTGTCTTTGTCTCTGTCTTTGTCTCCGTCTCTGTCTCTGTCTCTGTTTCTGTTTCTGTTTCTGTCTCTGTTTCTGTGTCTGTTTTCGTTTTTGTTTTTGTTTTTGTTTTTGTTTCTGTGTTGTGTTTGTCTCTTCCTCTGTCTCCTTTTTCTCTGTATCCTTTTTCTGTCTCCTTTTTCTGTCTCCTTTTTCTGTTTCTGTTTCTGTTTCTGTCTCTGCGTGAGTTTGTCTTTGTTTGTGTCTCCTTTTGTGTCTTTGTATTTTTCTTTGTTTTTGTTTGTATTTTTATCCCTTCTCTTGTCTTTCTTTCTCTGTCTTTGTCTCTCTCTTTCTTTCTCGTGTTTATCTTTTCTGCTGCTGCTGCTTTCTCTCTATCTCCTCTTGGTGTCTCCTTCATGCTGCTGCTGCTGCTGCTGCTGCTGCTGCTGCTGCTGCTGCAGCAGCAACTGTCTCCTACCAGCCACAGGCACTGACAAGCCCAGCTACTCTTACATCATCTTTAACCTCTCTCTCTCTCCGGTGTGTGTGTATTGCTGCTGCTGCTGCTGCTGCTGCTGCTGCTGCTGCTGCTGCTGCTGTTGCTGCTGCTGCATGCAGCTAAGAGGCAACGCCGCGTACGCAGCCTTTGGGGCTTTTGCTGCAGGAGACAGCAGCAAGCTGCTGGCTCAGCCCGACCTGCTGGGGCGGCAGGATGTGGGGGACTGGGTCTCTGCTCTGTGGCTGTGGACGCAGCAGAAAGTGTAAGAGAGACAGCAACCGCCACATGCGTGTGTCTCCTGCTGCTGCTGTTATTTCTTTTCTTTCTTTCTTGTTGTTGTTG
>NW_013570320.1:0-2454 GCF_000499745.2 Eimeria mitis | reverse complement strand
GTGTAGATCTACTGACATAGAGTTCAAGTGGGTATCGTAGGCACAGTATACGGCCACTGTGCATTACAGTTTAGGGTTTAGGGTTTAGGGTTTGTGTGTATTGCGGCTGTGCTGAGCTGGCTGTATAATGCTGTTAGTGTTTATAAGCAAAACGAAGAAAAAACTTTTTTATTTACAAACTTTTACAAATTCAACCCTAAACCCTAAACCCTAAACCCTAGTAAACCCTAAACCCTAAACCCTAAACCCTCGCTCAGCAGCGGCTACCGTGTGGTCGATGATGTTCACAGCTGGCTGCAACAAGAAGCAAACCCTCGTAAACCCTTCCTTCTGTGTTTATACATTTGTCATCTATCTTTATTTAATGTTTTACACTTTATTTTCCCTTCAAAACCCTAAACCCTAAACCCTAAACCCTAAACCCTAGTAAACCCTAAACCCTAATTTCACCTCCTTGACTCGGCCAGCAGCTACAGGAGGTGGGTGCTTTGTACCCCTTTTATTTTCGGGTGTACGTACACCTGAAATCCTTTTAGCAGTTTCTTTGAGTTGAGGCAAACAATAATTACAGAACGAAGCAGTGCTGCTGCTGCTGCTGCTGCTGCTGCTGCTGCTGCTGCTGCTGCTGCAGCTGGTGCTGCTGCCGACACAGCTACAAGTTCTAGATTCTCCTCATCCACAAACTTTCTTTGGCTTTCCTTTTCTTTATATATCTTATTTTCACCCTTCTGACTCATTTGTAGCTCCTTCAGTCCCTGCTGCTGCTGCTGCTGCTGCNCTGCTGCTGCTGCTGCTGCTGCTGCTGCTGCTGCTGCTGCTGCTGCTGCTGGTTGTGGTCCTGCAGCAGCTGCAGTGTCTGTGCAGCAGCTTCTCCCCCCTCAGCTCTAAGCGCCATCACCCCCACCCTCCGCTTGGTTTGCTGCTGAGGTCAGGAGCAGCAACGTCAGCAGAAGCAGCAGCAGCAACAGCAGCAGCAACAGCAGCAGCAGCAACAACTGCTGCAACAGCAATACCAGCAGCAGACTCAACAGCAGCAACGCCAGCGGCATCCACTGCAGCATAAAGTGCAGCAGCAACAGCAGCAGCAGCTATAGCAGCAGCAGCAGCAGCAGCAGCAGCAGCAGCAGCAGCAGCTCCTCGCTGCCTTTCTGTAGAATAGGCCTTCATCCTTTCTTTCTCCTCCCACATAGCAGCAGCTGCTGCTGTGAGAGCTGCTGCAGTTGCTGCTGCTGCTTTGTTCCTTGCTGGTGCACCAGCAGCTGAAGCAGCAAGACAGCAGCAGCAGCAGCAGCAGTACCAGCAGCAGCAGCAGCAGCAGCAGCAGCAGCAGCAGTACCAGCAGCAGCAGCAGTACCAGCAGCAGCAGCAGCAGCAGCAGCAAACTTCCACTGCCAATCGAGCTTAGTCTCTCTCTCCTTGTCAGCAATGCTTCTAGCTCCGAACAGCAGCTTTAAGCTGCTGCTGCTGCTGCTGCTGCTGCTCTTCCCCTCCACGCAGCAGCAACTCTCCGTTAACAATGGCAGCAGCAGCAGCAGCAGCAGCAGCAGCATGCTGCTGGCTGCTGCCGTAGCAGAGCCGTTGGGGTCCCAGGAGCAGCAGCAGCAGCAACAGCAGCAGCAGCAGCAGCAGCAGCNCAGCAGCAGCAGCAGCAGCAGCAGCTTCAATGCGACGAAGCAGCAGCAGCAAACGGCGACATGTCATGCCCGCGTCTCTCTGCTGCGTCTACCGCAGCAGCAGCAGCACCAGCACCAGCAGCAGCAGCAGCAGCAGCAGCAGCAGCAGAAGAGGAGGGAGCTTGCTGCAGCCTGCTGGCAGCAGTAGTAGCAGCAGGAAGACCCAGGATAATGGGGGCCCTCGTGAGTGTAAGAGAAGAACCAATGGGCCCCTACATACGAACTCTGCGTATGCTGCAGCAGCAGAAAGAAAGAGGAGACAGAGACAAAGACAGAGAGAGAGAGATAGAAGGAGACAGAGAGAGAGAAGGAGACAGAGAGAAAAAAGGAGACAGAGAGAGAGAGAAAAAAAAAGAAAAAAAAACAAAAACAAACAAACCCTCATTTCTCTCTCTAAAGGAGACAGCTAGACTCATAAAGGCAGCAATAGGAGACTCCATCGGCAGGCCGCTAACTGTCTCCTATCTGCAGCAGCTGCTGCAGGCTCTCAACGTACCCCTCTCCCCAATAAACCACCACCAGCAGCAGCAGCAGCAGCAGCAGCAGCAGCAGCAGCAGCAGCAGGAGGGGGAGGAGGAGGAGGAAGAGGGGGGGTTGGCTGTGCCGCAGGTGCTGCGGCTGCTGCAGATCGTTGCAGGGAGACAGACAGTAACTTCTGCTGCTGTCGATGGTATTCTTGCTGCTGATGCTGTCTCCTTTGTCTTTGGGGGGGAGACACATGCGCAGCAAACAGCAGCAGCAGCAGCACCAGCAGCAGCAGCAGCAGCAGCAGCAGCAGCAG
>NW_013570319.1:8883-9478 GCF_000499745.2 Eimeria mitis | reverse complement strand
AAATAATAATAATATGCAAAAAAAACGGAAGAAAATTGCAGATCCATTGAGGTTACCGTTGCGACCGCGATCCTCGTTCGCCTGCTGCTTGGTGCAGTATATTCATGAATTTATAGAAAGCTGTAACGAACCTGCAGCTGCTGATAGGCTGCATAAGCCTGTCCGTATTCAAACTGAAGCCGAGAAAATGTTTGTTGAGCGGCAGTAAGCCCACGCAAGCGAACTTCTCTCGCTACCATCACCGCCTGATAGGGGGTCATATCACTGCTTTCTGATTTCTGGCTGGCACTGGGTGTGCCGCAGTTGATAAGGTTTGTGCTGACGCCGAAGAAAGCCATTGGAAACTGCAGCTGTTGCTCTATGAATGCCCACGAAACTTCTATTGCAAACCCGCACGATGCAATTCATCCTGAAACGCCAGCATCCACAGCTGCGAATATCTGAGCAAGACAGCTTCAGTGGTGATATAAACGCCTCAGAAATACAAAAGTAGTTCAGTGAATATTGAATCAGTGCAACAGTTCAACTGCTGCTGGGGTTTTTTTCGTTCAAGTTTGCGTCCCGCCGCCGCCGCCACAGAAATGATGATGATGAC
>NW_013570319.1:7040-8783 GCF_000499745.2 Eimeria mitis | reverse complement strand
GGCGGCGGCGGCGGGACGCAAACTTGAACGAAAAAAACCCCAGCAGCAGTTGAACTGTTGCACTGATTCAGTATTCACTGAACTACTTTTGTATTTCCGAGGCGCTTACATCACCGCTGAAGCTGTCTTGTTCAGATATTCGCAGCTGTGGATGCTGGCGTTTCAGGATGACTTGCATCGTGCGGGTTTGCAATAGAAGATTCGTGGGCATTCAGAGAGCAACAGCTGCTGTTTCCAATGGCTTTCTTCGGCGTCAGCACAAACCTCATCAACTGCGGCACACCCAGTGCCAGCCAGAAATCAGAAAGCAGTGATATGACCCCCTATCAGGCGGTGATGGTAGCGAGAGAAGTTCGCTTGCGTGGGCTTACTGCCGCTCAACAAACATTTTCTCGGCTTCAGTTTGAATACGGACAGGCTTATGCAGCCTATCAGCAGCTGCAGGTTCGTTAGAGCTTTCTATAAATTCATGAATACACTGCACCAAGCAGCAGGCGAACGAGGGTCGCGGTCGCAACGGTAACCTCAATGGATCTGCAATTTTCTTCCGTTTTTTTTGCATATTATTATTATTTTTTTAATTAATATTATTTATTATTTTATATTTCGGTTTACAGGCGGATGTCAGTGCAAAAGCTGAAGCTATCGAGACGTATTTCAAGGGCCAGGAAGCCTCTGCTCGTGCTGTTTGCGAGAAAGCTGCACAAGCGAAACTCGTTCAGATGCAAGAAGGAGGAAATGATTATACTCATCCAAAATATCAATCAATTGTTTCAGGTTTGTTTCTTTGTGTTTCTCTGCTTTTCTCTGTCTTTTTCTCCTTCTTTCTCTGCTTAAATTCATATCTATCTACCTGTACTTGTGTTTCTTTTGCTTTCTTTATCTTTCTCTGTTTATATATCTCTCTTTATATACCTTTATCTATCAATCTGTTTCTCTCTCCATTTGCTCTTCTATCTATATTAATTTTTTTTTCTTTTTCTATATCTGAGTCTATCCGTCTCTCATTTCAGTATATTTCCATCAATTCTTTTCTTTTTTTATATTTCTTCTTTTTCTGTCAGAAAAAAAATATAATATAGACAGAAAGAAAAAAAATATAATATATTTTCTTGTTTTTCTTCTTTTTCAGGTCTTAGTGGAGACCGACGCAAAGCCGTTGATGAACTTCTCGTTCCTTATTTCGCTTTCACTGCTGAATTAGAAAATGCAGAAAACGCCCTCTGGGCGAAACACTCATCCCTTCAAGCTGCACAGGTTAAACTTCTGCTGCTGCTGCTGCTGCTGCTGCTGCGGCTGCTGCTGTTCCTTCTGCTGCTGCTGTTGCTGCTGATGATGCTGCTGCTGTTGCTGCAACGGCTGTTGATACCCCTTCTGCCGCTACTTGTGCAGCTGCTGCAGCTGCTGCTCTTGATCCTGATTATGCAGCTGCTTCTGCTGTAGGTTCTTGCTGCTGCTGCTGCTGCTCTGTGTTATTTTATTTATTGTTTTGCGTACCAGTTGTAATATCAGCTGACAGCAATGCGAATGCAGCAAAGCCCGTCGATCTGCCGTTGTTGTAGCTGCTGCTGCTACTGCTGCTGCTGCTGCTGCTGCTGCTGCTGATGGTATTACAATGCATGCGTTTGGGTCTGTATAGGAAGTATACAAGCTGTGGGCGATTGAGCTGAACGCAGCAGACGCTCAGCTGGCTACGATGCCGGCGGAGGCGAGTGCATCTGTAGATCGAGTGGGTGTAGAAAA
>NW_013570319.1:6072-6928 GCF_000499745.2 Eimeria mitis | reverse complement strand
TTTTTTTTTTTTTTATTTTGTTTCGTCATATGTGTTGTTGGTGCTGTATTTAGAACAACAAAACAACAATTTGTTGATTGCTTTTACTTTATTGCTTCTGCGCCCATTTGCCTTGCATTTTGTTTATTTTATTTAATTTTTTTGTGTTTTTGTTTATTTTTATCTTGTTGTTTATTTATTATATGCTTTTTTTTTATTATATGCATTTGTTTATTTTAGTTAGTTTATTTGTATGTTTTTGTTTATTTGTTTTTGACGCAGAATATAGCTGAATTGCGTCATTTAGCTCAGAGGATAGCTGAAATAAGAAGAAAAAGAATATTACAAAGAAGAAAAGACAAAAGGGTTGTTAGAGCTGCAGTTACACCCCAAAGCGAAACACAGTCTGTACACGATCCTCAGGTATATAAATAAAAAACAATTTATATAATTAATTTTATAATTGTTTAAATATAAACAACAATATATTTTTAATATTATATATTATTAATATATATTAATATATATTATTAATATATATTAATAATATAACTGCAGCACTGCTGGAGCTGCAGTGACACCCGAAACATACATACACAGAAGAGTAGAGAAGCTCAAGGGAGATAAACAACAACATGCAGCTATAAACAATTATTTAATTAATAATATAAAATAATATAATATAAAATAATATAATATAATATTAATAATATAATAAATGAAAATAATGATATTAATAAAAACGGATAGGAAAGAAATACACAAATATAATTATTTTATATTTTGTTGTGGTTAGATAACAAGCAAAGAATTTTATAAAAAGAAATATTTGTTGGGGTGTATCTCAGTATTTGTATATGCATGCATTTAGTTTGTA
>NW_013570319.1:2530-6038 GCF_000499745.2 Eimeria mitis | reverse complement strand
ATATATATATATATATATATATATATATATATATATATATATATATATATATATATATATAATTAATAAATCCATTAATAAAATATATATTATTTATTTATAATTAATAAATTCAGTAAATGAATCGACAAACAAAAACACAAATATCATAGATGCACTGTAACTTCTGCTTTGTTAGTTCAGCCAAACCCTAAACCCTAAACCCTAAACCCTAAACCCTTTTTTGTTTTTCTTTCTTTCTATGCGTGTTTATATTTGTTTCCTGTATATATTTTACTTGTTATTTATTCATTTATTTTATTTTATTTTATTTTATTTCGTTTATTTCTTTTTTTTATGCATGCAACAGAGACTATCTATCGCATCCAGCTCGAAGACCCGCACCTCTTCAGCACCGCCCGCTTGGGGTTTTTGCTCAACAGAACATTCAGAAAATAAAGGAAAAACAACAACAAAAAAAATAGATTTTGATGCCAGCAGTTGGCTGTAACTCTATTTATTTATTTATTTATTTATTTATTTATTTATCTATTTATTTATTTATTTATTTATTTATTTATTTGTCTTTATTTATTTAATAAACAAACAGAGAGCCAAGCAAACATTCTTCCAAACCCTAAACCCTAAACCCTAGGAAACCCCAAGCTCTAAACCCTAAACCCTAGGAAACCCCAGACCCTAAACCCTAGACCTAAACCCTAGCAAACAGGTTTTACATCTATATAGATGTTTTAATTAAAAAATAAATTTTAACAGATGAAACTACAAAATAATTTTTCAGCAGCTAACGTTTACAGTGTACATACACCTCAGCTGTATGTATGGGCCTCTCGCCCATATAAAGCAGTGCTGATGGTTTAGGGTTTAGGGTTTAGGGTTCAGGGTTTAGGGTTTAGGGTTTAGGTGCTTTCATACTCTCTTTATGTGCTGCACCCCCTACCCTTCTTTCTATAGAAAGGAGTGAGTTAAGGAAAGCTACTACTAACACAAAAATAAATGTGTATAATAAAAATAAAAATAAAAATAATAAAAGAATATTTATTTATAAATAAAAATATTTATTTATATATTAAAAAATAAAAGTCTCCACAAACAAAGACGAAAACACCAGCAGCAGGGTGGCAACCGCAGCGCAGCTCATCAAGAATTGAGTAGCTGCTGCTGCTGCTGCTGCTGCTGCTGCTGCTGCTGTTGCTGCTACTGTTGCTGCTATTGCTGCTGTTGCTGTTGCTGCTGCTGCAGTGTTTGCTGCTATTGCTGCAGCACCGCCGTCGCTGCATGCATGCATGCTGTTGTCTACTACACAGAGGACCCGTTTATATATACATATATATAAGTATATTATATATAATACATATATATATAATATATTTAAATATTATATATATATAAAAATAATGAGGTGTATGCACATCACAATGTACAACTAACTATTCATCGTCACCGTTGCAATTTCAGTTAGTTGTTTCTGCTGCTGCTGCTGCTGCTGCTGGTGTTGCTGCTGCTGCTGATTCTTTTAGGAGTTTATAGAAGCGAGCGAAGAGCTCAAGAAGGTCTGGGTTTGTCTTTGCGAGTGTATCAGCAGCAGACTGCATGCTGCTGACGAGGTATTGTTTAAGTTGTTCTGCTGTTCTTTCTGCTGCTGTTCTTGCTGCTGCTCCTTCTTCTTGCTGCTGCTGCTGCTGCTCCTGCTGCTGCTGCTGCTCTTCTGTTTGTGCAGTGTATACGATAAGGTCACCCAGAGCCTTTATAAATTCATCTAGAGCTGTACGCAGCTCAGCAGCAGATGTTTTTGTTCTGCTTACCATCTCTCCATAGATATGTCTCTCTGCTGCTGCTGCTGCTGCATCTTCACCTTCTGTTGCAGCAGCTGCTGCTGACCCCTCAAGCGCACTTACTGCTTCCTTTGCAAGAGCTATAAGGGCTTCNGGTAGTGCTGCTGCAGCTTCAGTAGATGCAGCAGCAGCAGCAGCTTCTTCTAATACCTTTCCTGCTCCCCCTATCTGTGTTTGCATCAGCTGCAGCATCTGTGTTGCTGCATCATACAGCTCGTCTATCTGCTCCTCGCTCATATCTTCTAGTTTCAGGGCCCCCCCACCTGGTTTCTCCTGTACATTCAACCCCAACGTCAACAGATGCTTCACCAGGTCTGCAGCAGCCTTGGCTCCTGCTTCGTTGTCTTCTCCTTCTACACTAAGAGAAGCAAGAACTTCAGGCTTCAGCAATGCTGCAACAGCATCAAGAGCTCCTTTTGCTGCTCCCTTACCCTCCTCTGCACTCTCCTCTGCACCCTCATCGACTGTCTCTAGAGAAGATAAACGCCGAACAACTGAACTTAATGCATCTTCACCAGCATTGCCTTCTTCCTCCTCATTAAACAAATTACCTAAAAGAGGCTCATCGTCATCTTCTTCGTCTTCATCATCATCTGATCCGCTGCTGGAATCTACGCCAGAGGGTGACTCCTCTTCCTCTGCCGCATCACCTTCAACAGAAGCAACAGCTTCAGCTTCCTCTTCAGCAGCAGCCTCTACTTCTTCTTCTGCTTCTGCTGCTGGTGCTGTTGCTGTTTCTGTTGCTGCTGCTGCTGCGGTATCGGCGGGAGATTCTTGTTCTGGGGTGACTGGAGCTTCGGTGGCCTCTCCTACCTCCTCTGTTTCTTTTTCTTCTTCAACAGGATCAGCAGCACTTTCTGCTTCGGATGTTGCTGCAGCATCTGCTACTTCTTGAGGGGTTACCACCTCTGCCNATCAGCAGCACTTTCTGCTTCGGATGTTGCTGCAGCATCTGCTACTTCTTGAGGGGTTACCACCTCTGCCGCCGGTTCTTCAACTTCTTCGCCAGACTCAGGCGGTAACCTCTTCAAAAAACCTTCATCTTCTACGTTTTTATTTACTGCAACATCTGCAGCAGAAGGCCTGAACAGACAAATCTGAACGAGGAGGATTCCACAAACCACCACGGTTCTGAGGTGTCGTGCCATCTTGTTGAGGAAATGCTGAAACGCGTGAAAAAAAAAGCTTAAAAAAAGCAAAAATATTGTTCTTATTGAAATATAAATAAGATTTAAATCATGAAAACAATCAAAAAAAGTAAAAAGAAATGAATTTAATCATCTGATCGCTCTGCTTTCCTTTTTCGTTCAACAACGAACGGAAACGGGCGGCTCGCGGTGACATACTGCTTTCGATTCAACTTTCTGGCGGCGGGTATGATCGATGCCCTCTTCTTTTCTTGCTTCTGCTAGTTTTAATTGCATTAAAAACAATATTTTAAATTTAAATTCATTTTGTACTTTCATGTTGTGAATTTATTCCGATAAGCCGCAGAAAAGAAACTCTAAACACGTGCAGGTTTTGCACGGCATCGACTGATCCAGCGCGCTGCGACTGGGGTTTACAAATTCACTAAACTCATTTAACTTTAGGTTTTTATGCTAAATTATAAACCTAGTTTTGGTTTGAATATGAATATAAATATAAAAGAAGTAACAAAACATAAAGGAGAG
>NW_013570319.1:2263-2430 GCF_000499745.2 Eimeria mitis | reverse complement strand
TTTCCTTTTTCGTTCAACAACGAACGGAAACGGGCGGCTCGCGGTGACATACTGCTTTCGATTCAACTTTGTGGCGGCGGGTATGATCGATGCCCTCTTCTTTTCTTGCTTCTGCTAGTTTTAATTGCATTAAAAATAATATTTTAAATTTAAATTTAATTTGTACA
>NW_013570319.1:1706-2192 GCF_000499745.2 Eimeria mitis | reverse complement strand
GGGTTTACAAATTCACTAAACTCATTTAACTTTAGGTTTTTATGCTAAATTATAAACCTAGTTTTGGTTTTAATATGAATATAAATATAAAAGAAATAACAAAACATAAGAGAGAACCCCCTCGCTCCCCCCTGAACGCTGCCCCCAGCGAACCACCACGAGCGGGCGCTCTGCGCCTGTCTTGTTATTTTTTTCTTCTTATAGGTGCCAGCAGCAAGCAGTATATACACCTGAATTATATAAAGAAAATAAAAAGAAAAGGTATTAAAAGAAAAAAATAAATAGCAATGAGTAGGAATGACGAGAGTATATTCTCTATTGGTTCATCTAGTGGACCACTAAAGAAATGCGGATGTCTTGTAGAACAATAGTAATAAATATATATAAACGCAAACAAATATACATGCATATGCAAGTGCATATATATAATATATGAAGACATACGTATAGGCATATATATATATACATATATTTGCATCCATATAA
>NW_013570319.1:1124-1632 GCF_000499745.2 Eimeria mitis | reverse complement strand
ATATATATATATATATATATATATATATATATATATATATATATATATATATATATATATATACATCTGTATATATGTATATATACAGTATTTATATTTACGTGTTCCTCGATATAAACATCAGTTTTAACGTTTCACGCCAGAGAATTCATAGACTAACCAGGGGCGAAGATAAGCAACACAGGAACTAACAAAATAAATATTCACATTAATATACGTATGTATGCGTTGCTGTCAGCAGCAGCACCAGCAGCAGCAACAGCAGCACCAAGAGCAGCAGAAGCAGCAGCAGCAGGATCAACTTTGCAGCAACAGTAGTCTGAACGCATGCATGCGTTGTATATTGCATGCATGCGTTAAGTACTGCATGCATTTGCATGCAATGAATTTCATCTCAGGTGTTTTATAAAGTTTGTTTTACACCCCTACAGCTATAGAGACAGTCAAAAAAACAGTTTATTTTCTTCATATTAAAAGAAAATGTATTATTAACTGCAGCCAGGAGAAA
>NW_013570319.1:601-1066 GCF_000499745.2 Eimeria mitis | reverse complement strand
GGGGGGGGGGGGGGGGGGCGCTCTGCATGCAGTAAAAGCCCCAAAATTGTAATACATCAACTCTTATAGAACACGCAAACACCACAAGCACTAACCACCAACTAGATGCATGCCAGGGACTTCATCATTAAGGTGGTTTACTCTATAGCTGAGGGTCCAGGCTCTAGGGTTTAGGGTTTAGGGTTTAGGGTTCAGGGTCTGCGGGATGATGCACGCTTCTATGAGGCAGTCGAAAACGCAAAGAAATGTTTAGGGTTTAGGGTTTGGGGTTTAGGGTTTAGCGCTACGGTATAGAGAGGAGAACCCAGAGCGGAAGAAGAAAGAAAAAGATAAACAGCCGAAAGAAATAAGAAAGGCAACAAAGAAGAAAAGAACAAACATCAGTACGTCAACAACTATTAGACAATCAAATATCCAGCCACACATACAAACAGAAAAACACAATAGAGAGTTAAGCGCAGCGCA
>NW_013570319.1:233-341 GCF_000499745.2 Eimeria mitis | reverse complement strand
ATCAAATATCCAGCCACACATACAAACAGAAAAACACAATAGAGAGTTAAGCGCAGCGCAGCAGCAGCAGCAGCAGCAGCTGCTGCTGCTGCTGCTGCTGCTGCTGCT
>NW_013570319.1:0-133 GCF_000499745.2 Eimeria mitis | reverse complement strand
TAGACAATCAAATATCCAGCCACACATACAAACAGAAAAACACAATAGAGAGTTAAGCGCAGTTTTTTTTAGATGATTGGGGGGAGGAATCCGAGTAGTGGTGTACTGGCTTCCGTTGGTGTTTATCGCTGAT
>NW_013570318.1:7231-9485 GCF_000499745.2 Eimeria mitis | reverse complement strand
AGCAGCAGCAGCAGCATTTGGGCTGTAGGCGCTCCATAGCGGAGTTCCTTCTGTGGGAAACTGCTGCTGCTTGCAGCAGCAGCAGCAGCAGCAGCAGCAGCAGCAACAGTAGCAGCAACAGCAGCAACAGCAGCAGCAGCAACAGCAGCAGCAGCAACAGCAACAGCAGCAGCAGCAACAGCAGCAAGAGCAGCACAGCAGCAGTGGCAGCAGCAGGGGAGACGATAGCGGGCTCTCTGGTGTATGTGCGGGGCTGCTTGCTGTCGCTGATGCATGCAGTTCTGCTGCTGTCTTGCTGCAGCATCGAGGAGCAGCAGCAGCTGCTGCAGCAGGAGCAGCAGCAGCTGCTGCAGCAGTTTAAAAAGCTAACTACATACGGCTGCAGCAGCAGCACGCAGCAGCTGCAGCAGCTGCAGCAGCTGCAGCAGCAGATGCAACAACTGCAGCAGAAGCAGCAACTGCAGCAGCAGCAGCAGCACCGGCTCTGGAGGTCTGTGCCTGCAGCAGAACTGCAGCACTGCATCGTTGCTGCAGCAGCAAGCAGCAGCAGCAGCTGCAGCAGCAGCAGCAGCAGCAGCAGCAGCAGCAGCAGCCGCTGCTCACCGTTCTTGTCTCCTGCTGAGCTGCTGCTAGGAGGGGCGCCCACCAGCACGCTGCATCAGCAGCTGCAGCAGACGCAGCAGCAGCAGCAACAGCAGCAGACAGAGCTGCTGGGTTTTGGGCTGTGGCAGCATCTTCGTACTGCTGTTGATTCTGTTGCTGCTGCACTGCAGCAGCAACAGCAGCAGCAGCAACAGCAGCAGCAGCAGCAGCAGGAACAGCAGCAGCAACAATACCAATCGCATGAGAAAAGGGCAGCAGCAGCAGCAGCAGCAGAAGCAGCAGCAACTGCAGCAGTTGTGCTGCAGCAGCAGCTTCAGCAAAGCCGGGGCCCCTTGGGGTGTACAGGCAGCTGTCTCTGTCTGCTGCAGCAACAGCAAGCAGCAGCACTAGCAGCAACAGCAGCAGCAGCAGCAACGCCAACAGCAGCAGCACCAGCAGTAACAGCATCCGCAGCAACAGCAGCAGCAGCAGCAACAGCAGCAGCAGCAAGGAGCTGCTGCTGCTGCTGCTTGCCGCTGCTGCCGTCTGTGTGGGGGTTGCTGCAGCTATGGGGCCAACTGAGATACCAGCAGCAGCAGCAGCAGCAGCAGCAACGACAGCTGCAGCAGCAGCTGCTGCTGCTGCTCAAACTTCAACACGCCAGCCAGGGTAGCAGCAGAAGGATCACCACCGCAGGCAGCAGCAACAGCAGCAACAGCAACAGCAGCAGCAGCAGCAGCAGCAGCAGCAGCAGTAGTAGCAGCAACACCAGCAGCAGCAGCAGCAACAGCAGCAGCAGCAGCAGCAGCAGCAACAGCAGCAATTCTGCTGAACGGCTTCCCTCTACGTTAATGGCGTTGGCCTTCGGGAGGGTGCGAGCTGCTGCAGTGCAGCTGCAGCAGCAAACTGCAGCAGCAGCAGCAGCAGCAACAGCGGCTGAGTGCTGCTGCAGCAGCAGCAGCAGCAACAGCAGCAGCAGCAGCAGCAGCAGATGGCAGCTGCTGCGGGTTGCTGCTTCTCGGTACCGTCTCTGTGCTGAGCTGAGTGCAGCAACGGCCGGCCTTCGCCTGCAGCAGCAGCAAACAGCAGCAGCAGCAGCAGCAGCAGCAGCAGCACGTCCTGCATCGATTCTGCTGCAGCAGCATATCAAGCCAGTTGTGCTGCAGTGCATGCATTCCCTCGGAGGGTCTTCAACTCCTTGCTGCTGTGCTGCTGCTGCTGCTGCTGCTGCGCATGCAGCCTGCTGCTTGCTGGCAGCAGCAGCAGAATTCATTTCGGCTTTGCTGCTGCAGACAGCAGCAGCAGAGCCTCGTGCTGCGCTGCTGCTGCTGCGCTCTCTCCAGCTGCGGCAGCTCCACAGCCAACACATGCAGCAGCAGCAGCAGCAGCAGCAGCAGCAGCAGCAACAAGAGCAAAATCAGCAGCTGCAACAGCAGCAGCAGCAGCAACAGCAGCAGCAGCAGCAGCAGCACGGGAGTTGTGTTTTGCTGCGGCCCAGCAGCAGCTCATCATTAACAGCAGCAGCAACAGCAACAGCAGCGCCTCCTGCTGCTGCTGCTGCTGCTGCTGCTGCTATTAGTGGTTGTTTTAGCTGCTGCTTGGCTCAGGGCGGGTTTCTTCTCCTTCGGGATAGAAAACTAGAGAGGGATGTTGCTGCTGCTGCTGCTGAGTT
>NW_013570318.1:879-1177 GCF_000499745.2 Eimeria mitis | reverse complement strand
CACTGGAGGATGAGCTGCTGCCCTCGTGCATGCAGCAGCAGCAGCAGCAGCAGCAGCAGCAGCAGCAGCAGCAGCAGCAAGTGGAGCAGCAGCAACTCGAGCAGCAGCAACTAGAGGAACAGCAGCAGGAACTGCAGCAGCAGCAACGCATGCAGCAGCAGCAGCCAGATGGAGTTGCTGCTGACGATGGCTGCAACGAATTCACAGCCCCCGAAAGGCATGTAGCAGCAGCAGCAACTGTAGCAGCAGCAGAAACAGCAGCAGAAGCAACAGCAGCAGCAGCAGCAGAAACAGCAGC
>NW_013570318.1:0-779 GCF_000499745.2 Eimeria mitis | reverse complement strand
AGCAACAGCAGCAGCAGCAAGTTGCTGTCCTCCATCTGCTGCTTCTGCAGCATGCATCGCTTCTCCGCGGCTACTGCGGGATAGCCGTCGGCCCGCTGCTGCTGCTGCTGCTGCTGCTGCTGCTGCTGCTGCTGGTGCAGCAAGAGAATCGGCAGCAGCATTAGCACCAGCTGCTGCTGCTGCACCTCTAGCGGCAGCAGCAACCGCAGCACCTGCAGCAGCAGCAGCAGCAGCGGGCATATATGGGGGGAACGGCCCCATACGGTGTAGATCCTCGTCGCTGACAGCAGCAGCAGCAGCAGCAGCAACAGCAGCGACAGCAGCGACAACAACAGCAGCAGCAGCAGCAGCAGCAGAAGGGAGACAGATGAGGCAGCAGACAAGAGGATTTGCTTGGAGCCCCCAGCTGCAGCAGAAGCTGCTGCTGCTGACAGCTCTCGTTACACCCCGCCATCGACGCGCAGAATTGCTGCAGCAGCAGCAGCAGCAGCAGCAGCAGCAGCAGCAACGGCAACAGCAGCTGCAGCTACAGCAGCAACAGCTGCTGCTCTCGCAGCAGCAACTGTGGAAGCAGCAGCAGCAGCAGCAACGGCACCAGCTGCATCAGCAGCAGCTGCTCCAGCAGCAACAGCAGCAGCAGCAGCAGCAGCAGCAGCAGCAGCAGCAATATAGTGGAATTGTTTGTGGTGGCTGCACACCGCAGCTCGACGCGGGCATGCACTCCATTGGGCCTCGCAGCAGCAGCAGCAACAACCGCAGCAGGAGCAGCAGCAGCAGCA
>NW_013570317.1:7587-8160 GCF_000499745.2 Eimeria mitis | reverse complement strand
AAAAAAAAAAAAAAAAAAAAAAAAAAAAAAAAAAAAAAAAAAAAAAAAAAAACAGAAAGGGAGATTTCGTCTATATTTAATGATTACAACAAAAAGGAAAACGAAAGAAAGGAAAAACAAAATAAGAAACAAATAAAAATAAAAATAAAAACAAAAATAAAAATAAATAATAAATTAAATATATAAATACCTCCTTTTTGTACGTTTTTTGTTTGCTGCAGCAAGATATCAAGAGTATGCAAATGGCATTCATCAGAAAAAACCTGAATAAGGCAATCGAGCAGATACTGCTGCGCGAGCACATCACCGCAGCCCAGTATCTGCATGCATCCACACAAAAAACATTTATATTTATATAAATAAATAATATAATATATATTATATTTATTTAATACATATAAATACAATATAATCTATATCTTATATTCTAAGCCCCCGCACCATACTGATCCTCCTGCTGCTCCTGCTTCTGCTGCTGCTAGCAGCTGTAACTACTCCTGCTGCTGCTTCTGCTGCTGCTGCTGCTGCTGCTGCTGTTGCTGCTCCTGTTGCTGCTGCTGCTTCTCCTGTTGT
>NW_013570317.1:5355-5573 GCF_000499745.2 Eimeria mitis | reverse complement strand
ATATATATATATATATATATATATATATATATATATATATATATATATATATATATATATATATACTATCAGAGAGGCAAAGATGATGAATAAAGATGATAGTGGAAATAACAAAAAATAAAAAAAAAAAAAAAATATGAAAATGCTTACTATAGCCCGCTTCATATAACAGCCTTGTTCTCTTACAACAGCTGAGGCCTCCTCCAGGAGCTTCTCTT
>NW_013570317.1:5063-5174 GCF_000499745.2 Eimeria mitis | reverse complement strand
AGCGCCGACTACAGCTGTTGCTGTAGATTGCAGCAGGAAACCAGCGGTTAGAGGGAGATGAACTAGCCAAAGTTGTAGTAAATCAATAAGGGTTTAGGGTTTAGGGTTTAT
>NW_013570317.1:1495-4963 GCF_000499745.2 Eimeria mitis | reverse complement strand
AGCGCCGACTACAGCTGTTGCTGTAGATTGCAGCAGGAAACCAGCGGTTAGAGGGAGATGAACTAGCCAACGTTGTAGTAAATCAATAAGGGTTTAGGGTTTAGGGTTTAGAGTTTCTAGAGGAAGAAGCCAATTCAAGAAAAGCTTCGGCTTCCTTGGTTTCTTGTTTGTTGTTTGTCGCCGATCAGTCGCTGCTGATCCTTCCCCTGCAAACGGGAAAGATACTCCAAAAGCAATTCCTCATGTCTGAAATTATGTTTCAACGAAATTCATGAAAGAAACAATTCACAAAAACATATTTATGTTCTGGATTCCAAACTCTGCAGGCCTGTTGTTGTACACCTCCGCATACACCTGAACGGGTCGGCTGAAACCGTCGCAGCTGCCACAGGACCCCTCAGGCAACGATCTTTGCGGCGAAGTTAAAAATTTTTTCTCTAAAAATGCTTTTAAATATCATTTATTTCATATTCCATGAAAAAATCCCAAAATTCAATAGCAGGATGTGCCCTCACGCACCGCTTCCTCCCCCCTGAAGCCAGTCTCAGTGGGAGTTGCACAGGCCGGTGACTGTTTGTTTTCTTGAATAAAGAGAGAAACAAATTCATCAAACTGTTTATAAATAAAATAAAAAGTCTACTGAAGGCACACACTCAAGAAAAGCCTTCATCTGCGGCACAAACATATTCAGTGGTTTCACTCTCCTCTTGTTTCAGTTAGGAGTTTTGTACAGTATCAGCTGTTAGAGAAGTTTACAAGCAATGCAGAACCCCTGATATATTTTCACTAGCTCTATAGAGTATCTTTGTGTTCCTCTTCTTCTGCGCTCAAAAAACATGAAAAAACAGGATGAGCTGCATATACACCTCAGCCATGAGTTGTTTGTCGTAGGTCACTTGAATCCCACTAAACTATCTTTTTTTATTCTTCATCCTCATATCACCAAGTATTGTATTATTTACCATCTATAGGGGGCCGGGGCTGAAGTGTACAGGTTTAGGTGTATTCAGGCTACGGTGTAGGGTTTTGTGTATTCTGCACTACAAGATGAATATAATATTATTTACAAGTAGCTGCACTACATAAAATAATGAAAAATAATAATAATGTCATTACTTTTATGTATGCACTGTATACACATATCTGTCCGCTTCCTATTCACGCTAACACCTCCCCACCAGATACGGTGCGCCTGCTGCTGCTGTTGCAGCAGCAGGTGCTGCTGCAGTTGCAGCAGCAGTTGCTGCTGCAGGTGCAGCAGCAGGTGCTGCTAGCGCAGCGGCAGCCGCAGCACTGCAATCAGGAGCAGTAGCTGCAGCAGCATGTGCCGCGAGAGCAGCATAGNCGCAGCGGCAGCCGCAGCACTGCAATCAGGAGCAGTAGCTGCAGCAGCATGTGCCGCGAGAGCAGCATAGAGAACAGCAGCCGCAGCAGCTTTGTGTGTGTGTTTGTTGTTTGTTTAGTGCTGGTGTTCTACCAGCTGCATGCATGCATATTCACTGTAAGTTTGTTCAGCATCGTCTTGTGTTATATTGCATGCACGAGCAGCAGCAGCAATACCATGGAAGGCACTATGCCGGCTCCAGCCAAAGACCTGTGGTTTTGCTGCTGTTCCCGGTCTCCTTCTTTTTGCTGCTGCTGCTGCTGCTGCTGCTGCACCACGGCAGCTGCAGCGGCCCCCTGAGCTGCTGCATGCAGGTGCACTGCATGTAGTGCTGACGTGTTCCCTCTTATAAACATTAAGGAGTCGAGGGAGAGACAGCTCCGATACCCACCCTTCATCTAGACACCTGGCGCACAGCACATCATCCCCTTCTGCTGCTGCTGCTTCTGCTGCTGCTGCTGCTGCTGCTGCTGCTGCGCTGCTCTCCTGGCTGCTGCTGCTGCTGTAACCTAAACCCCAGAAGGGGGGCTCCTTGCTGCGGCGCTCTAACACCCGCCGCACCTCTTCAAGAGCTTCTCCCTCATCTACAGCTGCTGCTGCTGCTGCTGCTGTTGCTGCTGCTGCTGCTGCTGCNCTTCAAGAGCTTCTCCCTCATCTACAGCTGCTGCTGCTGCTGCTGCTGTTGCTGCTGCTGCTGCTGCTGCTGCAGCTGGGGTTTCTGCTGCATGCACCGCTGGCCCGCCCCTTACCTGCTTCTCTTCTGGGGGTATATACGGCGCGGGCAGCGGCAGCAGCCGGAGAGGGGGAGAAGAAAACGAAGAAAAAGAAGAAAAAGAAGAAAAAGAAAAAGAAGATGGTGGTGGTGATACAGAACCATCAACAGCTATCAGACCAATAACACCCCGCCGCGCCAGCAGCCCCAGTGCTGCTGTCACGAGGGTCCACTCATCAGCACTTAGTTTCACTTCTGCTGCTGCTGCTGCTGCTGCAGCAGCAGCAGCAGCACCAGGTGCAGCACCAGTGCCACCAGCAGCTCCTGCTGCTGCAGTTCCTGCTGCTGCACCTGGTGCTGCTGCTGCTGCTGCTGCTGCTTCTGTTGCAGCTTCTGCTGCAGCAGCAGAAGCAGGAGGGCCGCTGGGGGAGTGATACTCCGGCCGACAGAAACGAAGGCGGCGGGAGCAGCAAGAGCAGCAGCTGCTGCTGCAGCAGCAGCAGTTGCTGCTCCCGCCGCAGCAGCAGCAGCTGGCCTGCTCTATGGAACAATGGTTACTATCCTCCGGCGTGCAGCAGCAACCCGAACGCCCGCAACGGCTGTCCCGCCGTTTGAGCTGCTGCTACTGCAGCTGCTATTGCTGCTGCTGCTACTGCTGCTGCTGCTATTGTTGCTGCTGCAATGGCTGCTATTGCTGCTGCCGCAGCTATTGTTGTTGCTGCTGCTGCTGCTGCTGCTGCGGAGTGAGTTTATTTGCTTCTCTCTGACTGCAGCTGCCGGCACAGCGACGCCTCCAACGAGCTGCACGCAGCGCTGGAATGCTAGTTGCTGCTGATCATAATCTCCCTTGGTGCTGCTGCTGCTGCTGCTGCTGCTGTTGCTGCTGCTGCTGCTGCTGCTGCTGTTGCTTGTGCTGCCGCTGCTGCTGCTGCTGCTGCTGCAGTTGCTGCTGCAGTTGCTGCTGCAGGTGCAGTCACTGGAGAGAGGAGGTATAGGGGTTTGTAGGTCCTGCAGCAGCCGCCTGGTTTGCTGCTGCTCTCTTCTTCTCTCTTCTGCTGCTATTCGCCTCACATAAGCCCTAAACCGCCGCCGCACGCCAGCAGCAGCAGAGCCCCTCTCAGGGAACGAAGGAGCTGGAGCTGCAGCTGTTGCTGCTGCAGCAGGTACTGTTGCTGCTGCTGCTGATGCTGCTGCTGTTGCTGCTGCTGCTGCGCCGCATCGACGCGCTAATAGAGGCATGCGGCAGCGGAGACAGAGGCGCTCGGATCGCCACAGAGCAGTATCTATGGAGGAGTCTTCTGCTGCAGTCTGCTGCTGCTGCTGCTGCTGCTGCTGCTGCTGCTGCTCCTGCGGTGGAGTTTTAATGAGATCG
>NW_013570317.1:0-1130 GCF_000499745.2 Eimeria mitis | reverse complement strand
GAGGGTTGAACCCCAAAGCCTCATTGCCTTGCAGCAGCAACAAGGGGGCACCAGGGGGGCCCCCAGGGGGCCCCCCAGGGGGCCCCTCATCATGAGAGGGGTTCGGCTGCGGGCGTTTCCGCGCCTTGGGGGAGGCCCAGCCTGCTCTAGGAGACGTGGATCCAGCAGCAGCAGCAGCAGGAGCAGCAGCAGCAGCAGCAGCAGAAGGTGCTCCTGCAGTTGCTGCAGTTGCTGCTGTATTTGCTGCCGTTTTGTCGTTTGTTTTGTTGATTGTTTTTGTATTAACTTTTGCCTCCTCAGCAGCCCCTCTCATGCGGCTGCGAGCAGCAGGAGAAGTTGATCCCCCCTGTGACGGCGATGAACTGCTGCTGCTGCTGCTGCTGCTGCTGCTGCTGCTGCTGGCTGTTTCATCAAGGAAAAGAGACAGAGGCGGGGGCAGGTCTGTGACGCCCAGAGCAACAAAACTCTCTGCGGGGCCCCCCTCTGTCTCGGTACCCTCCAAGCCGAAGCGGCAGAACAGCTGGCGAGGGTGCAGCATCTGCTTAGCAGCAAACTCCAGCTGCTGCCAGTTTAGTTCAATATGTACACGATGCCCACCACCACCAGCTCCTGCTGCTGCTGCTCCTGCTGCTGCTGCTGCTCCTGCTGCTGCTGCTGCTGCTGGCGGTGGTGCTGCTGCTGCGGCAGCAGCGGATGCGCCGAAGTCAGATACTCTCAACGACGCGCCGCCGCTGCTGCTGCTGCTGCTGCTGCTGCTACTGTTGCTGCTGCTGTTGCTGCTGCTGCTGGCACAGGCCCTGCTGCGAGCTGCGTATACTACCCGGCCCCCTAAATACAGAAAAAGCAAAAAAAACAAAAAAAAAGAAATGTAGTAATAACAAAATGAAAAAATAAAAAAGTTAAACACAAAAAACAACAACAAAAATAATAATAATAAAAAATAAAAACAAAAATAATAACACAACTACATAATAAACATAATAAAAATAATAAAAATAATAAAAATAATAAACACAATACACACAATTAAAAAAATAAAAATAATAAAAAAAGAAAAGAATAGACTCACCATAGTCTGGGCTTGTGAGGTCTACCCCGTATGCATGCGGCAGCAAAACACAGTTTGTATT
>NW_013570316.1:8118-9047 GCF_000499745.2 Eimeria mitis | reverse complement strand
ATATATATATATATATATATATATATATATATACATATATAATATATATATAAACACAACGATATATAGACGCATATGCGGTTGGTTTACAACCCCACCGTTGGGAGTGTGCCGTGTATGCCTTCAGTAAGAACGACCCCGTTTCTGGATTTATAGAAAACGAGGCCTTGCTGCAGCGCCCTATCCAGGTGTATGTACACCGCAACCTCTGAGTTTCTACGCATGCCGCTCAATACTGCTGCTTCACCAGGTAAGCCCGTCGCAAAGTCTGAACAGCAGCAGCAGCAGCAGCAGCAGCAGCAGCAGCAGCAGCAGCAGCAGCAGCAGAAGCAGCAGCAGAAGAGGGGGAAGGAGAAGGAATGAGAGATAGAAAGATATTTACGGATTTGTTTTGGGGCAGCTAATTACATGCAGCAGATACAACAGCAGCAGCAGCAGCAGCAGCAGCAGCAGCAGGAGCAGCAGCAGCAGCAGCAGCAGCAGGAGCAGCAGCAGCAGCAGCAGCAAACTTACGTATATGGTTTCTATGCATGCGGTGCAGCCCCAGGTGTCTGATAGACATCCAGTTCCATAGATAAGTGCCGTGCACACACACTGGCAGCTCTGCTGCTGAACATACTCGCGTCATAAACAACTCGCTGCAGCAGCAGCAGCAGCAGCAGCAGCAGCAGCAGCAGCACAAGCAGCAGCACAAGCAGCAGCAGCAGCAGCAGAAGGAGCAGCAGAAGGAGCAGCAGAAGCAGCAGCAGAAGCAGCAGCAGAAGCAGCAGCAGAAGGAGCAGCAGAAGGAGCAGCAGAAGGAGCAGCAGAAGGAGCAGCAGAAGCAGCAGCAGAAGGAGCAACAGCAGCAGCAGCAATAGCGGCGGGGGTAGATGCAGCACACACACACACACACACACACACACACACACACACACATATATATATAT
>NW_013570316.1:6674-8042 GCF_000499745.2 Eimeria mitis | reverse complement strand
ATACATCGCAGCAGCAGCAGCAGCAGCAGCAGAAGCAGAAGCAAAGGAAACAGCAGCAACAGCAATATACACATGTAGGTGCAGCAGCAGAAGAAAAAAACAAAACAAAAACAGCAGCAGCAACAGCAGCAACACAAACGGCTCGCTACAGCAGCAAACAAAATTAAAACAATGTCATATGCTTCTATAACCTGCTGCTGTTGTTGCTGCCGTTGCTGCTGCTGCTGCTGCTGCTGCTGTTGCTGCTGCTGCTGCTGCTGCTGCTGCTGCTGCTGCTGCTGCATACCTGCGTATGTAAGGAATGGTGTGTCCCTGGGTAGCCCTCAGCAGCCACTTGCCGCTCATTCGCTCCACCTTCTTTGCTGCTGCTGCTGCTGCTGCTGCTGCTGCTGTTGCTGCTGCTGCTGCTGCTGCAGTATCTTTGTACGCAGCTGTGCAGCAAACGAATCTACACGGGCACCTCTCCTCGTTGCTACTGCTGCTGCTGCTGCTGCTGCTGCTGCAGGAAGTATCATTTGCTGCTACTGGAGCTGCTGCTGCTGCTGCTGCTGCTGCTGCTGCTATTCCTGAGCCACTGCAACAATTGCTGCTGCATGCATCTGCAGCACAACCACTACAAGCATCTGAAAGCTCTTCCGCAGTGCACTGTATTGGTTGCTGCTGCTGCTGCTCCTGTTCCTCCTGCTGCTGCTGTTGCTGCTGCTGCTGCTGCTGCTGCTGCTGTTGCTGCTGCTGCTGCTGCTGCTCTGCTAGGAGGGCAGGACAGGTCTCCGTCTCTGTCTCATCATACACCAATTCATACCGCTGCTTGTGGTTGCCTTCAACAGCCTGAAAACAGCAGCAGCAGCAGCAGCAGCAGCAGCAGCAGCAACAGCAGAGACACACATATAGAATGAACAGAAAGAGCAGAAGCAGCAGCAGCATCACATCAGCAGCAGCACCAGCAGCATATTCCCATCAGCAGCAGCACAACAACAGCAACAGCAGCAGCACCACCACCACCACCACACCACCACCACCACCACACCACCACCACCACACAGCAGCAGCAGCACCACCACCACCACCACAGCATCAGCAGCAGCAGGAGCAGCAGCAGCAGCAGCAGTTTACCTGTAGTATATGTGTCCAGGTGACTGCATGCATGCAGGGTATAGTAAGCAAATCCCTAACCCGCACGAAGCCATCTTCTCTTATAAACAAACCAAAGAGGGGGGCCCCATGCCGCAGAATAAAGTTTAATCTTTTTATTACTATATAACAACCACGTATAGATAGAGTGCTGCTGCTCTTCAGGCTTCGTCTGCTGCTGCTGCTGCTGCTGCTGCTGCTGCTGCTGCTGCTGCTGCTGCTGCTGCTGCTGCTGCT
>NW_013570316.1:0-6652 GCF_000499745.2 Eimeria mitis | reverse complement strand
TGCTGCTCGTGGTGCTGCTGATCATGACGTCGCTGGTGCTGCTGCTGTTGCTGCTGATGATGCTGATGTCGTTCCTGCTGCTGCTGCTGCTGCTGCTGCTGCTGTCGTTGCTGCTGCCGTTGTTGTTGCTGGTGCTTGTGGTGGTGGTGGTGGTGGTGGGGTTGTCTAAGCTGATGATGCTGTTTATGCTGCTGCTTCTGTTGCTGCTGTTGCTGCTGCAGAAACCAAAGGCAGCAGGATCCTGCTGCTGCAGCAAACCCGATGCTGCTGCTGCTGCAGCTGCTGCTGCTGGTTCTGCTGCTGCTGCTGCTCCTGCTGCTCCTGGGGCTGCTGCTAATGCAGATGTGCCCCCCCAGGCGGTACTGTAACAACAGCCATCGCTACTGTCTGCTGCTGCTTCTGCTGCTGCTGCTTCTGCTGCTGCTGCTTCTGCTGCTGCTGCTTCTGCTGCTGCTGCTTCTGCTGCTGCTGCTTCTGCTGCTGCTGTTGCTGCTGCTGCTGCTGCTTCTCGGCTCAACGAGCAGCAGCACAACCCCTGCAGCATCTCCCTTCCTCTTGTTGTATCGGGGGCCGTTGCTGCTCCTGCTGCAGTTGCTGCTGCTCCTGCTGCAGTTGCTGCTGCTCCTGCTGCAGTTGTTGCTGCTCCTGCTGCAGTTGTTGCTGCTCCTGCTGCATCTGATTCTGCTGCTGGATCAGCTGTCTCCCTTCTACTGTCTAAAAAACTGTCTTCAGGACAGCTTGCTGCTGTTGCTGTTGCTGCTGCTGCTGCTGCTGCTGCTGCTGTTGCTGCTGCTGCTGCTGCTGCTTCTTTGCTGTACACATCATATGAGCCTTGCTGCTGCTGCAGCGCCAACTCAAGGCCGCTGCTGCTGCTGCCCCTGCTGCTGCTCTCGCTGCTGCAGCAGACCTTCAGCGTACATCCATTGCATGCACAACACCTGGATCGTCTGCTGCTGCTGCTTGTGCTGCTTCGGCAGCAGCAGCTGCAGCAGCAGCTGCTGCCGCTGCCACGCAGTCCCCGAAGCATGCGCTGCTGCTGCAGCACATCGAGATGCATTGCTGCTGCTGCTGCTGCTGCTGTCTCTGCTGCATGAGAAGCAGCATTCGCTGCATCAGCAGCAACACCAGCAGCAGCACCTGCAGCATCTCCGCCTTCAGCAGCAGCAGCAGCAGCAGCAGCAGCAGCAGGCGTCATTCGGGAGCTGCAGCTGATTCCAACTAACTCATCGCTGTTGCTGCTCCTGTTGCTGCTGCTGCTGCTGCTGCTGTCTTTGCAGCTGCTCGACAGCAGCAAGCCTTGCACTGGGGCAGATCCTATGGCAGATGGGGGTGCAGCAGACGCCGCACATGCAGCAGCAGCAGCAGCTGCTGCTGCTGCCGCAGCTGTCTCTGCTGCTGCAGCTGTTTCTGCTGCTGTCTCTGTAGCAGTTGCTGCAGCAGTTGCTGCAGTTTCAGCGGCACGACATCTTTGTGTCGTTGCTTCGTCAACAGCAGCAGCAGCAGCAGCAGCAGCAGCNGCAGCAGCAGCAGCAGCAGCTGCTGCTGCTGCTGCTTCTGCTGCAGTCGCATGCTGCGCGCTGCATGCACCTGCTGCAGCAGCCCCCGTCTGCTGCAGCAAATGCCCGCTTGCAGGGTGAGGTGTAAACGCATGCAGCTGCAGCAGCTTCGGGGATGTAAAGAAGCTGCTGCTGCTGCTGCAGCAGCAGCGGAATGCTTCTCTCTCCAGTCGGTGCAGCAGATGCTTTGGGGGCGGCCGCAGCATCCATCGAGGACGTTCTTGCTGCCGCTGCTGCTGCTGCTGCTGCTGCTGTTGCTGCTCCTGCTGCTGCTGGTTGTCTATCGCTTCGTCATTGTTTGTCTCTGAAGACGGAGGAGAAGTTGTTGTTGCATTGTCGCTACAGATACTGATGCAGTTGCTGCTGCTGCATGAGCTGCTGCTGCTGCTGCTGCTGCTGCTGTTGTTGCCACTGCTCACGCTGCAGCTGTTGCTGCTGCTCTGCAAGCTTTGCAGCTCGAGTGGCTCTGAACTGCTGCTGCTGCTGCTGCTGCTGCAGCAAGAGCGGGGAACGTGAAATGTATGGGCACCTGCAAATACATCCTTGTGCGCCTCATCGAACGCTGCTGCTGATGCTGCTGCTGCTGGCGCTGCTGCTGCTGCTGCTGCTGCTGCTGCTGCGTCACCACATCCCCATTCATATACTGAAGAACGGCTCTCCTGTTGGTGGAGGCGGTGGTGCTGCTGCAGCGCTGGCAAGCGATGGTGGTGTTGCTGCTGCTGCTGTTGCTTCTGCTGCTGCTGCTGCTGCTGCTGCTGCTGCTGCGCCGAAGGGGTTTCGGAACCTGAGGTGTCCGTACACCTGAAGGACGAGGATTCATCCATCTACAAATTGGGTCTGCGTTTGCCGCTGCAGAAGAGAAAAAGAAAAAGAAAATGAATCTGAGACGGCGTCAACTGCTGCGAGCGAACTGCAGCAGCAGCAGCAGCAGATTGAGGGAGGTGTCTGTACACCTGAAAGATCCCCGTTCTTTGCACTATAAAAAGCAAACGAGAAAAATAAAAGAAAAACGCCATTCAGGCTCTCAAATTTCAGCGATTTGTTTGCAATTACAACAAGCTGTCTGTAGATCAGCCCCGGCTGCTGCTGCTGCTGCTGCTGCTGCTGCTGCTGTTGCTGCTGTTGCTGCTGCTGCTGCTGCTGCCGTTCCTGTGCAACTTTTCGTTTGCCGGTATTCGAACGCGGGAGCGGTGGCTGCTGTTCTTCTCTTCTTGCTTTCCCTTCTTTGCTTTTGAAATAAACAAATATAAATAAATTAATTTATATATTCTTAATTAATTAAAAGCAAAAAATAAAGCTTTCTTATATTCCTGCATTCATATCTAGCCACGACGATACACGGTGGTGGCGTGTGACGATGGTTAGTTAGTTCAGGTGTTTCGTTTGGCTTGCTGAACGCGGCAACGCCTCTTGAATTTAACTTTCAATTTATTTTTTTTAATTTAATTTACAAATTAAATATATTTCCAAAAAAAATATTTAAAAATTGTTTGCTGCTGGGCGGGATCGGCTCGGTGGTGGTTGTCGCCTGCGTGCCCGCCGGTGTATGCACAGCGGTTGCTCTGTTGCAGTAGTTTTTAGTTTTGTTGTTTACGGTGTTTTATATATCTTTAGCGACAAATTTAAACAAAAGCAGTCGCGGGTTTAACCTCTCAGTTACAGAAGAATTCAAAAAGCAAAAAGCACAGAGATCGGGGCACACCTACACCCACGTCGTAGCATATATACATACCCCGTGCAGGTTGGCTTGCGTAGCCTGGCTTGTGTGCATGCTGAGTATGAAGGGCGAAGGAACTGTTGAGCGAGTGTATATGGTGTCAGTGCATGCAGCGAAAGGGGCTGTGCAACGCTTGCATGCGGGGTCGCAGTGACGCACGAGTTGCAGAAAAGTTTCTCGCTGCTCATCTCATGCCGTCTCCTCTACACTGGCCACAGTTCCTTGGGCCGCCTGTCCCAGGCCAGGCCCCCCTTTGACTGAAGAGGTGAGCATCTGCTTTCTCGGAATTCTTATCTAGAGTATTTTGACTCTATCGCGCCTCACGACTGTCCTCGGAGAAGATTGAGTTAGGAGCTGAGGGGCACTCTCTTTATACTTGGTAGCACCGTATGGTCGTTTCATCGGGGCAGGAGCAAGCAGCTAGACCCACCCCATAAAAAAGCCTGCCTAGAACGTAGCAGTAATTGAGAAGAGACGAAACTTGTTTTCTACCGCCCCATCGTGTGAGACTTCACGGTTCCCTACGGGAACTGATACTGGTCTTCGTCAGCGTTTGTGTTGTCGTCGGCGGAACAAGTCGCAGTGCTGCATATACTGATTCGTGCATTGATTGATGAGGGTGGGCTCCACTTTCCGAGGGAACCGATATCCGTAGGGCCCCAAACCCTCCTTAGTTGGCCTGCTATATGGGAGTTTCTCACGGCGCCACCTTTGCAGAGCACATCAGGTCAATGCATACATTCCGCGATGTGTTGCAACTGCCACATGAAAAGCCTTCATTCGTAAAGGGAGAAAGGCGTTTGTGTTCACATGCAAATAATTAGACTCCTCCTCAAGAGACACGAAATCCTAATAAGCACATATTTAGCTTCTCACGGATTCGTGTCTCTTCAACAGGAGTCGAAACATATCCTGCGAAGACTGACGTTATTCAGAAGTGGCGCCGGCTGTTAACCCAGTACATTCGTACGTACCTCCAGGAACTCGTTGGTCTCTCACGCTAGTATCAGCGAAGATGCAAGAATTAAGATATGTGGTGGCATGTATGCATTTTGTAAGCGACAGCAACACCAACGGCAGACAGACAGCGGTGACAATCGTTGCGGGTCAGCAGGCCAGGGCAAACAAGCAGAACGAGAAGCAACATGAGCAGCTGGGGGTCTCTGCGCCTCCTTTGCAGGAGGCGACAGCCACAAGCAATAAAAGCACATTCACAGGCAACGTAAGTGCAAGAGGTCCTGTGCTGTGTGCGGAAGAGGGAGTACAGATGTAGCTCAGTCTGTGCGAAGCTAGTACAGGAACATTCACGTGGCGTTGGTAGGCTGCCTCTAAGCAGATACAAATCTACAGGTATCTACAGAGACAATAAATGCAGCAAAGAAAGCTTGGTTGTGCTTCCCCGTGAGTCTGACTTGCACCGTTAGTTGCAGCTATCTGCGCTGCAACTCTTCTCATGTCGCCTCCTCTCCTGCAACCCGAGCCCTTGAGCCGCTCCGCCGAGGAGAGCTGGAGACAAGGGCCGGATATGCTTCGATGAAAGTATTTCCCTGAGTGTTTTGGCTCCACCGCGACAAACTACGGTCCTCAAACACTGCCAAAGACTCTCGCCGAGGAGTTTCGTTACTTTTTATAATAAAGTTCAAGCGGGTTCGCATGTTTACGAGATCAGATGGTAAAGGATTTAATCATTTAATCTTATTCCTATTAGTAAATCTATTATACTGGCGTTTTGTTGAAGCTATTTGGATAGTAATTAAGCCCGTCGCTGTGCTGAGGGCGCCTGGTGATAGATGTGGAGATCAGGGTTTTTCTTTTCACATACTCTGTGGTGTACTGCAGTACAGTGTTGCGCAGGAATAACCTTTAGATATTATATAAGTATAATATAATAGAAAAAGAACAATTAATATGTAATTAGAAACAAAACAAAAGAAGAAACCCAACATTACAACATGTATGGGTTGGGGTGCAGCACTGAAGCTGGCAATGGCTGCTGGAGAACGATACATCGGTTCTATCCTTTAAAGATTTGTGTTTTTCAGGAACTATGGATATGTTATTTAAAAAAAAAAANAAAAAAAAAAATAATAAAAATATATGTAAAAAATAATAATATATGTTGTAGTGTATTTAGTATACACAAACAGGAATCCTCTTATTCAATAGAGTAGTAATAGAAAATGCAAGAACTCAACTGGGTCTAGCACGGTATATAATCTCTCGTGATAATCTTTGCGCACGATGAAACAAAAAAGTTCAAGTTGATAAATATTTAATTATTAATATATTTTTTGTGGAGAAGTTGAGGTTTACTGTTCAAGTTGATACTTATTTAATTATAAATATATTTTTTGTGAAGAAAAAGAGTTTTACTGTTTCTGCATTTGATGAATTCATGCAATCGTGAGGAAGCGGTATACGGTATCTTCTTGCGCAGGCCAAGGACAGGTTGCTAGACGAATACAGCTCAATAAATACCTCACCCAATCATTTTTTTTCCTTTTTAATTGAAAATATAAAAAAAAAATAAAAATAATTTAGAAAAATGGCTGCACTGGTTCTCCTGCTGCTACGAGGCGCACCGCAGTGGGCAGTGTGAGCCCTCGATTGTAAAGCCAATGGTCGAAGTACCTTCGCCTGCGTTTCCTCTCTGCTTCATGAATATTTTTTATAAATTTTGATTTATTTTAATATATTTTATTTTTAAATGCTTGAAAACCAAGATTTCACTCACTGAGAGGGCTCGCGTTGAGCACTCTCGATGCCGGTTTTTCTACGCAGTGCGTCGGCCGTGGATCTCTTAGCTTTCCAGCCTGTCACGCGTTGAGACAAAGAAAAAAATATCCTCGTTTGTTTTTTATAGAGTGAAATTCATGAATACGAGCCCGAAGCCGCAGCAAGTGCAGGGGAAAGGAGTATAGAAGGCAGCCAGATCGAGCGTATACTGGTCGCTGGTGGCTGGGGGGGTGGTTTGTTTGCCTTTCCTTACAGCTCATACAGAAGATACAACTAAAAGAGAGAAATATTATATAATATATATCTGCAGATGCAGTGAAAGATTCTTTTCTTTTGCACACGAAAACTGAAACACAGTGGAATGTTGTATTGTTATTGAAGGGGCAGAGTTTATACTAAGAAAAGATACAGTGGAATGTTGTATTGTTATTGAAGGGGCAGAGTTTATACTAAAAAAAGATAATGGCATTACGTTCTTCTTGCGTCACCAAAGCATTCATTATAGCGGGCGTATCTCTTCTTCTTCTCGCTTTAGCCATCCTAGGGATTGCATTCGGTGGGGTTATGCTCAAGTATATATATAAATATATATATAAATATATATATATATATATATATATATATATATATATATATATATATA
>NW_013570315.1:5056-9053 GCF_000499745.2 Eimeria mitis | reverse complement strand
ACAAATCTCACTCACTTAACAACGAGCACGGCATTGCTGCCGTGATTGTAGGGAGTATTCACTACAGCTAACGCTTCCCTGGGTTCGGACTTGGGAGGAAGAGAAAATTTTTAGTGTTCGGAAAGGAGTTTTCGTTAAGATTTGGGTTAGAAATCTGCCTTTCCGTTTCCCGGAACGGCCCCCAATTGTAATGACCTCGGCTGGTCGTAAGCTCTTAACCCAGGCAGGTTTGGCGACTCAATACCGAGATTGTGCGTTATCCGTAAACGTTAAGTCAAAACTCAGTTCGGGTTCAACGTATTTCAACGTTTTTCGTGATCAAAGAACTGAATTTTTTCCTCCCTGACGCGCCCCTGGCCTCTGCAGGGCATCATGGGGCGCCATCCACTGGGTATGGCCGACTCGCGCCGCACTGTGTCGGCCTCTGTTCCTGTCTGATATCGGCTACGATCCTTGTGTGCCGAGTCTACTATTTAGGTTAGACTCAATTAACTCCCTTTGATAGTTTCCGGCGTACTTAGTTCGTCCTCGCTCCTTACTCCCTATAATTACCTATCGTTATTGATTGCAGCTACTTGTAGTGCTAGCGCACTACAGTCACAACCACAGCGTGAGTCTCGCAGGCAGCCCAAGCTGGCGTGGTTGCTGAGCATTCTTGGTTTGGGTATCTTAACTTTCTATCTAAAGTAATACAACACGTCTCTATAAGGATTGCATTTTTTCTCTTACAGCTAACTAGGTCTCTAAAAGTCCCATTTGAGCTCCATTAAACTGCCTGTGCAATACAACTTTTCTCACCTTTCCGGACAGCCCGGCATCGTTAAATTGTCTTATTCCGAACTCCTTACTTCTCTATTCCTCTTCTACCCTCATCTTTGTCTCGGTTTTGGGTAGTTCCACTGTCCTAGGGTATTGGTGTTCTACAATGCGTAGTACTGCTAGAGCGCTCTTGGAATAGTTATTATCATGCTTAGTACTATTATTATCCTTGCTCCTTTGCTATCTGTCTTTTTTCCCTAACTCTTTCTATTTGTTTCTTTTTTCTTCCTCTTCTTCCTTCTCGTTTCCTTCGTTTTTCTTCCTCCTCTTAGTGGTCCCCCTCCTGTGTGTGTATGCAAACTTTCTATAAATACATCCAAAGGAAAGCATGCAACAAAGGAAGCATGCAATAAAGGAAGCTTCTTTGAAGCTTCCTTATGTGCACATGTGGCGCTGGTTTGTATTACCGGCCACAGCGAGGTGCACTGCAACCCCATTTCCTGCTGCCTCCTCCCCGCAACACCCAGGCCCTGAGCTCAACGCCTAGGACGCCTAAGGACAGGGGAAGGAGGCCAGCTGTTTTTGGGAAGCTCTTGCTTTAAGTCTTTACTTACATTGCAACTCGCCTCTATCCTTGATAAAGGCCAGAGAGCAAGCGTTATAGTGTGCTGATTGTAATGGGCATATTCTCACGAGAGGACCAAAGAAATTAAACCTATGGTGTATTAGCTACTTTACTAAAAGTAGTCGCTGCAGTATTACATATTTTCTACTTACACTTAAATGGTTCTAGTAATCCATTAGGTACAAAAACGGCTCTAAAAATGCCATTATCTCCTCATCTGTATGTGTGGCAGCTGCACCGTTGTGCAACCTGACACCGAGTGTGAGCGTGCGAGTGCACGGGCACTTCCTCCGCCTCCCTTTGGAGAAAGACTGCGAACACTGCTGCAACTTCTCGCCCAATACCCCACCTACCTGCACTGCAGAGGACCTCTAGCTCGCCCCTACAGTTGTGCCCTTTTCCGATATTTCCGCAGTAGTTCGGATAATAGAGCGCCTGCCACGTGGCACCATATCACTTGCTTCTTGCCAATATCCCTCTTCTGACAGTCGCTGCGCCTTACGCTTTGAGCGTCTTCTGTCTAACTAATAAAGCCTCTCGAAGCTCTGTTATCTAGAGAGCCCCACATTGGTGCCCTGCTCCATCTACTCGTGGGACTACTGTAGATCCCACATTAAACAGTTGGCTCGCATTGCTTCAATCCTCACTGGCACAGTTCTCCAGCCACCACTGTGGTACCATATCGTCCTCTTCCTGCCTGTAGCCGTCATCTGCCACCTCTGTTGTCACTTCCCCGTTTCCTTCCTGCCCACGCATCTCCTCGTCGCTTCGTACCGATGTAGACACTGATTCAGACTGCTCTGCAGAGGACTGCTGACACATCTTCGCTTTCCGAGAGCCTGTGTTATCTCGACCTTCCATACTGAGCGACTTCTTTCCCCACTGTGGGGAGACTGGAATGGCATTAGGTCCTGCTACTGCGTACATCACAACTCTTCCATAAATACAGCCTAGCACGTTTGTCGCCAACAACTCCTAGGCTGTCTAGTTTAAACGCCCAGCTCCATCGCTGCCGGAACGTGTTGACTGTCTACTAGACATTTCCCTTGTCTCTATGCTTCCTCGAGCATATGTTGGACAGTCTCTAGCGTAATTATCCATACCTCAACACTTCTTCCATATTTCTACAGTCCTCCGTAAGGCCTCGTTACGCGATTGGCACTCTCGTTGAGCGTTTCCCTTGCCCTTTTCTTCGAAGCTAGCTCTATCTCGCGGGTCACATCGTGCTGTAGGAGTTTCCCCTTTTTTGGCTTGTTGCTTCTCGTCTCCATTTTGCGGTCGCATTTGTTTTATCATTATTCTTCATTGTTTACCGTCAATTAGTGCTCCATCTCTAGTTCCTACGACTTCCTCCAACGCCTCAGCTGCCTTCGGCCAGGTCTCAAAGGTTCTTTTACCGTTTTCTGTTGGAGCTAATAGAGCGCCATGATATGAAGTGTGTTTGAATGCTCTTAGCGAGTCTTTTGAGTTATTACTTCGCTCTGGCTCACTTCCAACAAAAATTCGGCGGCATACAGTACCGGATTGCCCTTCCACCGTACATTTGATGGTCAGATAGTAACGCTTGCCCTCCGGCCTTAGTCAAGGACAGAAGACAGCTGCAATGTGCTTAAAAACAAGAGCTTTTCAAAAGCAGCTGACATCCTTCCCCTGTCATCCGGGCACCTGGCCGTTAAGCTCATGGCCTGGGTTTTGTGGGGAAGAGGCAGCCTGAAGTGGGGGTGCAGCGCCCCTCGCCGCGGTTGGTAATACAAGCAAACCTCACGCGTTCACACAAGGAAGCTTCAACGAAGCTTCCTTTGCTGCAGGCTTTACCCCTGAATGTATGTATAAAACACTTGCATTTGCTTACACACAACCTACAAAGGCCAAGCGAAGGCTCCTGCGCCATCGCTGCTGCAGGGACTCTGGGGTAGGCCAACACTTTTCTTAAACCTGTTGATTCTGTGTTAAGTGCTGGCTGCCACGTGCTGAGAGGGTACACGATAGGTACCTTAGATATTGTGTACCGAACAGGCTGCGTGTTGTTTTGAATACACGCGAGGTTCTTCTTGACAGTGCAGCAAGATGTTGCAACTCGTGCCGGGCAGTCTTTTTCTCTTGCCCCAGCCCGTTCGGCCGCTGTGCCGGGTCGTGCGCGGATCCGGCGATAACAGTTTTCAGAAGAGAACAATGAGAAACTACCTTTAGGCTGTGTTGGCTTTGTTTTATTTGTTGTGTCAGGTGTGTCGCTTGAGCTGTCTGTAGCTCAGTAATAGCTCCTTGAGGCTGGGGGACAGGGGTTGCTGCCGGCCCGAGATACTCTGCAGTGGCAACCTAAGGAGGCGCCCCGCAGGGGACTATCATCCGAACTGAGTGTCAGTCAGTCTGGGTTTAAGGAAGTAGTATGTTTGTAAAGGTGGTTTTTCCTTGCTAATGAGTTCTAAAACAAGGTATGAACGAGAGGGGGACTGAGGGCTAGCTACTCTCGTGCTTTCATTTGCCGGGAGTTCCTCCCTTTGTCTTAGTCCCTTGCCACTCCATCGTGTGAGGGTGCTCAGGACCTTACCTGAACTCATTATTGGGTACTGCTCGTGTCTGTGTTGTCGCCGGAGGCATTCACTGGTTAGGTTA
>NW_013570315.1:1391-4872 GCF_000499745.2 Eimeria mitis | reverse complement strand
CTGCTCCAGACGGGCTAAGGGCTCAGGAGAATTTGCATGACAACAAACTAAATGATACGTAGTAGGTCTACGAACCGGCCAGGGGGAGCTGATGAGCTCATAGCTCGAAATGTGTACACTACGAGAAGTGTCGTTCAATGCAAGTAAAGCAGACCAGTTCCGTTCGATTGGTCAGCATTTTTCCCGCGACCGTGCTGTTTGTAGTTCCCCTTCAACCCATTCAAACCAACCAACCACTCCACTATCTCCCAAATAAAGGGGAGTTACCACCCAGGTTGGAGCCTCTGCAGCACATCTCGGCCTTTCAACAGCGTCGCATGAGCTCCACTGCTCGTCCGCTATGCTATCGGCAAATGTATCTTATTCATTAGGCGTCGGATGTCTCCCCAATGATGCTCTGGATGGAAGCAAGTCATGTCCTGCCGAAAGTCTCCTTTTTCGCCACTTGAGAACACCTCTAATGAAATGCGAGCTTCTCGGCCTTATTCAAGGCCAGGCACGAGCTGCAAGGGATGTAAACATGTCAGGTAAGAGGTGCACGCCAAAGGCAACTGGCCCCCTTCCCCTGTCCCCAGGCATCCTCAGCCTTCAGCTGAGGGCCTTTGGGCTACAGCGGAGATGCAACCTAACTGGAGTTGCAGTCCACCTCGCTGCAGCTGGCCATACTGCAAGACAGCCTCACCTGTGAGCAAAACGAAGCCTCAACAAATGCATGCTTTACCTCTGTATACGCTTATACGGCGTTGGTATATGTTTGCATGCAACCTACCAAAGCCAAATGAAGACTCCTGTGCTAACTACAGGCAGACCACGCTGCATCTGCCACCCATCGGACAAAACGCTCACGTCCATCTGTGCGGATGTCCCGTTTAAATGTGATATGGCTGCTGTGTGTCACCTGCAGCTACTAGTGTTGCTGTTAGTGTTGTGATTGATGTTGTTGCTGCGGCTGCGCCTCCTGCTGCTCCTGCTGCGTTTGTTGCTGTTTGTCTGCACCTGCTGCGGTTGCTGCAGAGCAGAGAGGAGCGCGAGGGCCGACAGAGACAGCGCAAACAAGGCAAAAGGGCAGAAAGAAGAGAAGCTAAAAGCTTTTCAAGGAGAGGAGACAATGCCATCATCTGCGACATGCTGCTTTCCTGCTATTTGCTCCTGCAGTGCTTCACCTTCAAGTTCTGTCCACTATGAATAGCACAAATTAAAACTTGTGGCCTTGCATTAATTCCGTTTGCAACGCAAATACATCTTGCAGCGCACGTGGCGGTCTATCTTCTCTGCGTCTCTTTACTACTTAAACAACAGCCCCAATATTCTCTGTCTTCCTATTCCCAATGAGCAAGGAAGGTGTATGTAATGCCTTTTGGTTCATTAGTTCAGGCTCAAAAACCCCGAAGTTTCTGAAAACTGAGGGTGCACCTTATGATATATATATAACCATAAGAATTTAGCTCCGCGATAGGGGTATAAGCAGCTACCGCTAAAGAACCAAGGCAGATGGAATCAATGTGCACCTGCGAGGCATTCTAGCTTAGAGAGGAGCGCTAGACAGGTACGTTCAATGGCATACGAAGGGATCACAACGATAGCGACCCGTAACCTCAAAGAAGAAAGTGATGTCCTGGGTTTCGGTTAGGGTTGTGCTGGTAATTCAGCGGGAGAATAGATCTCCAAGACTGCCTTGGGGCTTCCCCTATGGTTGCGGCCCGCATTCGTCCCGCCAGCAATGCGGGGGTGCTCGCAGCGCTCGCCGGCCAGGCCTGCACCCTTTCACGGTCTCGTTACTTCGCTTGTTTAGGCGCTGCTCATCCTATTACACTCGTATGAAACGATTAACTTCGCTTGTTTAGGCCCTGCTCATCCTACTACACTCGTATGAAACGATTAGTTGACACTTGCTTCTAGGGTGCTTATGCTAACCGTTAGTTACCTACTATGCGTCCGGCCTAGCCGGCACTGACATTGTAGTGCCAGGCACTACAGTGTACGTGTACCCGAGAACAACTGAATTGTGCTGAATGTGCTGCTGCTGCTGCTGCCTGACCTCGCTGCGCCTGCTGCTGATCGCCTTGTAGCTGGAGTTCGTCTTGCAGCACAAGCCTTGCAGTATCCTATTCCTGCTGCGGTTCGGCTACAGGGTCATCGTGCTGCTCTGCTGCTGCATGCGGTTTGCTGCTGGGTTAATGGACATAGAAAATTCAACAAAGACAACGTCTAAATACGGGTTTCTTGTTTCTACTATCCAGTACATTGATGCTTTATTAGCCCTTAAAGAAGCTGTAAGATGCATATCCGACATTCTGTTTACAATTGCTCTATGAAGAGAAGATGACTCGGCCTCGTTTTGCCTACTTCCTCTACGCCGAAAGAGACCCGTTATTTCTTCTCCTC
Organism: Eimeria mitis; assembly: GCF_000499745.2. NCBI lineage: Eukaryota > Apicomplexa > Conoidasida > Eucoccidiorida > Eimeriidae > Eimeria > Eimeria mitis. The sequence continues at coordinate 2,487 of NW_013570315.1, read as the reverse complement.
TGATCATCATTTGCACGCCGATATCTTGACTAGGCGATAAGGAAAAAAATCAGAAGAGCCGCACGCACCGTCAATATTTCACACGATTCAATCATGTAAGCGAGATCAGATAAAGCGTGTATCCACCCCTGTGATTTAAACGTGAATTCATGATGCGTACACCCCACGTGTTCGCCACCAAACGGGAACACAACACTCTGCACCGCATGCCTACTGCTCCCAAACTCGTTAAGCGCTTCGTGATCCCCGGCCAGAATCAACTTGGCGCACAGGATGTATGTACCGGACTCGGCGTCAGCAGGGGGCATGCACAAATCTTCCAGAAGCACCAAGTTGAATTGATATTATTGCTGGGCACAAACTTTTGTACTGGCCCCGCCAATAAACAGAAGATACGAGCAGACAAACAGGACAAACCGTTCGGAGTGAGCCTCAGTTCAGAACAGGAAGCGCTGCAGGTAATGCGCTGAGGGCTGTATTCGTGTTAAAACCAGCACGTATGCTCCGCCTGCAGCGTATTCTGAGGCATATCGCTGCGCAACATCAGCACTTGCACTCATGGATCCGTTTTAACCCAGGTAGACGTTTCTGCAGCCTCCAATAAATCAACATAGGGAAGCGAAGGTCGCATCGCTAGCCACCACTCCTAGTGCAGGACAGAGTGCTTGGCAAGGTTCAACTATCCCAGACAGCACAGCTAAACGCCCACGACCACCCTCGTTCTGGGGAATACAGCGCATCTAATGCCGCGCAAGGTACGATTCAGGCCCCTAGCATTCAGGCCCCTAGTGCTCACGATTGGGGCGCACGCCTTGGCAGTGATTCAACGACGCCTCCATACGTCCAATAGTGGGCTTCTCGGGTTCGTTGTGTAGATCGTTTGGCCTGCGCTAATTACACTTGCCTAAGCATGATTGCTACACTCGCCACTGTTGTAGCATCCGGTCATACTGAAGTGTTGCGTGCTGAGTTGGCCTGTCCTGGTTCTTATGACGGCGCGCTGGCTTCGAGCATCGGAGCCGATGAAAACACCGCCTGAGCAACAGTGTACTGCAGTCTGTGGAGGCAACATTGTATCTCGCATATTGTGCAGTCC
>NW_013570315.1:0-1332 GCF_000499745.2 Eimeria mitis | reverse complement strand
TTTAATTGATTCCATTGACGGGAGCGTCTGAGAAGCCGGTGATCAATGCGTTTGTATGTCACCTTACTTAGAAAACACAAATGCTCTTCTACATTATGTCGCTACTTCATCCCCGACTCTAAACCATAAACCCCCCAAGATTTGGAGCCCTAACATACCCCATACCCTGAAGAGCCCTAAATCATAGACAGCCCTAAACCCTAAAAGGCCCAAGACACTACAGCCCGAAATCTTAATCCCTTAACCCTAAACGTAAGCCCTAAACCCTATACCATATACCCTAAAATCTGAACCTAGACCATAAACCCTAACGCTAAACCATAACCCAAAACCCTAAACCCTAAAACCCTATATCGTCAACCACAATAGGGGAATTAAAGGCTTGCGGAATGGTAAAACGGTAGTTCGGAATTTCAGGCAGATATAAACGGATAGTGAAGGCAGACGGCAGCTGCTTTGAGTTTGCCGCCGCATTCTGCTGACGGAGTGGGCAAGTGGGAAGGTGTCTGAGTGGAAGCTGGACTCGTGGCGGAGCACTACTAACCAGTTGAATAACGTACTTACTACTGAAGGGAAGGAGGAGGGCTGCTGTGAGCACATGCTCCAGATGCCTGCCCTATAGTGGCCAGCTGCAGCTGGAAGTCGTGAAATCAAATGCGTTTGCAAAAGAGCAGCAGGATATAGTGAAAGTTGCAAAGCCAGGACAGAAAAGCCTGTGAAGGGCTGATTTCGAGCTCTACGTAGATGTTAGCGTGAGACGTTGTTGAGGCTAGCAGGAAGTGCTTGAAAAAATGCCCCTGCATTAGTTACTAGTCGCCCCATGTCCAAGGGCTTTTTACTAAACTTGAAAGTGGTATATACACATAATATAAAATGCTGGCGTGCCGGTTGTATTTTTTGTCAACAAATCTTGCAGCGGTTTAGGTAGGACGATTCGGAGACAGTGCGAAGTTTCAATAATTGAAGGAGAAGCTCGCCCCCTGAACAATCTGTGCCACAATTCGCCTACAACTGAGTAAGCATACGCAACTGTCTCAATGATACGTCACTGAAATTTCTCCTTCTAACCAGTAGCATGTTGCAGGTAGAACATATGCTACATAGGTACGACATTGCATCTACCGAACGCGTGCCATAAAACATTTTTCTCCAGCACCGTGGAGTACCTCAGCACCAGCACACAGATGCCGTCCTGCCCACCTATGAATTTAATGTTGGCTTGCTTTGCTGTCTACCTTTGTTTTACGAGGAGGCGTTTTCGTGGGCAAAAGCAACCACACCATTATTGTAGCCAGCGCCCTTGATAGATTGTCCACGATATGAAACACCTGG
>NW_013570314.1:8380-9060 GCF_000499745.2 Eimeria mitis | reverse complement strand
TTATTACTGATACGGCATTCCATAAGAGTGCCGCCGTCGTAGTCTTTTATGTACCTGTAGAGGTAAGGAAGAACACGAGACGAGAGGAGCAAAACTCGCCCGCAAGATCAGTGCCCGTGCACGTAGGGACAGGTCATCACGCAGCCCTCCATTCGTGTCCCTTCCGTGGTGCCCAAAGGAAAGGACATAGAAGGGGAAAGCATTATAAGCAGCACAAGTAGGGCGGCATGCAGGATAGCATCGACTTACCCTAACCAGCGATCTCTAGGGAGAGAAATGCGACTGGTGAAACCTTGCTTTCTGAAATATCCAACGGCAAAGTTATCTGAGAGCATACTCAAATCACCGCAGACAACCGCAGAGATAGTTTATTCTTCTATGTATATTCGACCGGCTAGAACTAGGCACGTGTAGGAAATGTCGGGGTGTAACGTCAAAAGACAAAAAATATCGTTAAGAAGAGCCTTTCGCATTTTAGATGCTTAAATAGAAGGAGCAACCGTGTGCATAAACTGGAAAGCCAGAGATGTTGCTACTGAGGCTGGTGCTCGGAAAAAAGGATGAACCAATGATTGGCAAACGGCTATGCAGTGAAAGAAATGATGTGTGCCGAAGCGTTTGAGGGTTAAAACGCACCTGCGTATGTTAGGAAGTACTCTATTCCACTCTTCTTGACAAAT
>NW_013570314.1:4371-8256 GCF_000499745.2 Eimeria mitis | reverse complement strand
TGCTACTTCATTTTATGGCCACGTGCTGAATTCCTTCCTATAAAAATAATGACTATAGTTCATATATCTGTCAGCCTGATGACGCCGGGATCACTTAGAGTATTCGATCTAAGACTACATAGTTTATTAAAGAATGACTCAGCAAAATACGGCTGTGTCCCTTCCGTTGTGGTATGTCACCTGTTGGAAGTAAGGTCTGAAACAAACGCCTCCAACGACGCGATCTTTTTTNTTCCGTTGTGGTATGTCACCTGTTGGAAGTAAGGTCTGAAACAAACGCCTCCAACGACGCGATCTTTTTTGCAGAGGCAGAACGTAAAATGACTCCTGTCAAGCACCAGTCGAGCAATATAGTCCCTTGGCATTTTGGGCAGCTGCCGCGAAAAAATATTTTTCGCCGAAATCAATTTTGTCAGAGAGGAAGCTCTTCTGTCGTTTGTACAACAGCAAAAATGAATGACTCCCATCTCCTCCTCTAGGGCGCCTCCCGCATCTCTCTGTAGGAAACCGAGACCGGTCTCTGAAGGCAAGACCGACTGAACACACAAAATAAAGCCAGAAATACGACAGTGACAGGAACAACGCGCGTCGTGGGCTCATGTCTCAACGGTCATACGTGTCATCCAAAATGGAAAGACGAACCAAAAGGCAACCAAAGGCACCTTTCCTGCGGCTTGATCATCAGCTCACCTCCGGATAAACTGCCTTCATAGAAGCAAACCTCTTGTAAATTGCATCAAAAAGTCCCTCTTTCATTCCAATCAGGGAGCAAAGACCATCAAAGAAACATCTGTCGCTTAGGGCTGCTCCTCCAGCCGCCCGAAGCAGAGGAAGCAGTGCCGGAAGCTGCTGCTGCANGCATCGACAGCAGATGAAAATATAAGGGGAAAATGTGTTGAGCAGGGGAGCAGGGAGGAAGCAAGAAGCAAACAAAACTCCTTGAACAGGTTGTCTCTGTGAAGACGCCTATAAATAAGACCGCAGGCACTGACAAGCGTAAGCAGGACAGAATGAAGAATAGTACCTGCAGGAAAAAGCTGTTGTTGGAAGAGCTTCCACTGTCTGTACACCTCCGCATACGAGCGAAAAGGGGGAAAACCGGGTGCTGCTGCCCTCCTGTAGACACTATTGCTCCCACAGTTCCCTCCCATATTCTCTTCTCTAGAGCCACTGCTGTTGCTATCGCTGGAACTGGTACCGGTGACGTCATAAACCCTCCCATATCGGGTGCTCTGTGCATCGTCCAAGGCGGTAACACCCTGCTGTCGGCGGGTCTCTCTCGTTGATTTCGTCAGTGTAGCCTCTGCTGATGTTTGTCCTGCAGCTGGTCCTGCCATCTCTGGAGTTGCTGCGCCTGCTGCTGTCGGTGCAGCCGGCGGCTGCATATCCAAAACCTCGAATGCAGCCGCAGCTGCAAGGGCCATTTGTTGCAGCACCTTCTGCAGCTCTTGATGCTCTGATGAACACTTTGTCGAACATAAATCAGCGGCTTCCAGGGAAAGTGCCCCATCTGGAGGGTGTACATACACCCCAGGGGTGGCAGCAGCTGCAGTTGCTGCTGCAATCCCTGTCAGCCATTCCTCTTGCTTGCTGCTGGTGTTGCTGGTCGCGGGTGCAACGGCAATGCCAGCACGTTGGGGCTGCTCGTGTGGGGAAATTATGGACTGTCTGACTAGATGTTTGTGCAGTTCGCTGGTTTCATTGCTGCTGATTTGCTGCAGCAGCTGCAGAAGGAGCTCGAGTACAGACGGCCTCTCGCTGGCCTCAGCCCACAGAGCCGAGACAGAGGAAGAAACGGCAAACGCATCCGCGCTAAAAGGGGGGAGCAACGGGTATGGGGGAGAAGGGCAGAAAGGAGGGGCCGGACGCAGCGCGGACTCCAGTGTGGGGCTGCAGCTCCAGTTGGTGTCAATCGCATTATCAGCTTCCGCAGCACTCGATGCTGGTTCTGCTGGAGGCGATGTTAAACTTACGGAGTCATCTTTGCAACTCTCCGCAGTCAGGTATTCGCTTTGCTCTACTTGTTGCTTATGCTGCTGCTGTTGCTGCCACCGCTGATTCATTGTTTAAATGAGGCGCTGCCTGTTCCTCTCATAGTGCTGAGGTGCAGCAAGCTGCCCCTCCTGCACTCATGGCCGGCAGGTCCTGGTTGTACGAAGCTCTAGGGGTCTTCGTTTCCACTGCACCTGCTGCACGCGTGGTGGCGGCAGCACCAGCAGCGCTGCTAAACACAGGTTGCGTGATCGATCCGCTGGGGCAGCTCCTCTGCGGAGCAAAACAGAGCAAGCCTGAGAGGCTGCTGCTGGTGACCCACACTCTGAGTCTACAGCCGTTTCCACAGAAGCTACGGCTGTTTCTGATGCCGCCGCCGCTGCTTTTTGCTGTTGTTTTCGCTCCAGGCCCCCAGCTAATAAGGACCACCCCGTATTGGTGTTTATGGGGAGCCGGTAGTAGGTGCAGGCTATGAATGACTTTTCTTAACCGCTCGAAAGTCGTTATATGGTTGAATCATCATAAAAAAAGAAGCCCTGTAGGTGCTGGGTTGAGGCCCGCCGAAGCATCGGGCAACCCCAGAGGACGACTGAGGCAGCAGATCTCCACAGCCTTTCTCTACGCAATTTACGTACCTAATGAAGATAATGGATGTAAAGTAGCTGAATAAACGAACAAATACGGAGGAAGAAGCGATTCTGTCAGTGCGCCGCGTACGGTGGGAGAATGTTGGGGGCCCCCCAACGGCCCGTGGGCCCCTGCAATGAGCTTGTCCTACTCAACAGGTATATAGATTCATTGTTGAGTCAGGTGAAGGTGCAAAGTGCAGCAAACTCCCATTCCTTGATGAAAACGCGTTTAGGCTCCCAAAGCATAATGTGTACTGGGTTTTGTAGTTCTCAGAGAACAGTGCTGTTGACCTGTTAAAGCTATCCAAGCGGGCTCACTCAGCCCCCACCACTGTTCCTAATGCCTCATTAGCATTAGACAANTGTTAAAGCTATCCAAGCGGGCTCACTCAGCCCCCACCACTGTTCCTAATGCCTCATTAGCATTAGACAAAGGATATATGTGACATGCTTAGGTACTCGAGCCAGCCTAGAGCCCAAGTTGCTCTTCTTTTGTTGGTTGCTCTCTCCGAGACCCAGGGCATACTCTGACGAGAGGCCCCTACCTTAGCCGAAGATTGTAGTTAGCTGCAGTCGAGTCAGAAGACTGGAAATAAGAGTTACCCAAAAGCAGGCGGCCACTCCTGCAGTATCCATGCTTCCTGGGCACGTCTGTCCAATGACCTGGCGCCGGTGCTGAGAGCAATGGGCCTGTCATGAGTTCCAGCCCCCCTTGGTGCAATTCTATTTGCAAGGTAGCCGCACATGCAAGTTAACCAAGCCATTTTCGATTCATGGACTATCACTGTAGGCAATTGATAAGCACCAACTTCGCGTTCAGTAGCCAGCGTGCACGCAGGTAGAAATACATGTAAGACCTTCAGACGAACCAACTTTCATATGCCTGGCCATAGCTTCAGATATAAACTCCACTTCGCAGGCTGTATCAAGGAGACGTAGCGATGTCTGACCATTAGTACGAATTTAAATAAACACAGAGTTGGCTCGAGGCGGATCTGCGGGTACGGCTGTCGCCTCTTGGTTTGCCGCTGTCCCGTCAGTTGCATGGTGGACAGAGCGTTTCGCTGAACGCATGTTTGGTTCGCCTGACGGCGCTACTTGGTTCTCCAGATCCTTTTCTCATTTCCCAAGCCTTCACTTTCGAACTACATGACCTTACTTGTTACGGAAGAGGCGGATGCGCCAGTTGGCACATCCGTCCCTTTGGCTTGGGGGGTTCCCGCCTAGCGTGTTTCCGTCAGTCCGCGCTTCTGATGTTTCTGAC
>NW_013570314.1:0-4245 GCF_000499745.2 Eimeria mitis | reverse complement strand
CTTTTCTCCCTTTTTCTTTCACCCGCAGAGGTCTAGCTAGTGCGTATCTTTTAGGGATAACCATGCCATACGCCATGAATAGAGAAGCGTTGGACTTTAGTTCACCAAGGGCTAATGCGCTTCGATGCAGCGCTTAACGATAGCTTTCCCCGTTCGTTTTACCTTTTAAGATTCTCCCGCACGCCTATAGGCAAAAATGCGCCGCAACACATGTCATGGAGCTTCCACATTCCGGATGCAGTCCGCAGAACCAGTGCCGCTGCTTTGACATAGTCATATTGTCATACATTTCCTCCTAGTAATGTGGATGACAACGACAATTATATCTCTTCAGATGCATTGGGAAGGCGAACAGACGCTCCCAAATATGAAAAACGTTCCTACACTGCCTCCATAGCATGGCATAGCTTGTCTCTGGACGGTCGGAGAAGGCAAGGGGATTCATCATGCATTGTTTAGGCTCTAGAGACATCTTCAGCTGGATGGGATGCGAAATACTGTGCTAGTTGCGCTGCGACGAGGCGCCCCGCCATTGGTCATCTTCCTCCCCAAGGGCATGTCCTGGTAAATTTCTATTGTTAGAGAGGAAAAAGTGCCCGGCTTTTAACGAAGATTCTGAACGGGAAATCGAAAGCCCTTGTCTTTTTCCTTTCCTTTCGGGAAACGCATCTGATGAGTGCTATTGTAACGGGAGTTTTCGATCTTACACGAAGAGGATCATGGGCTGCAATAGAGTCAAAATAATTGAGATAAGAGTTTATAAAAGGCAGCTGATTTCCTATTTAGTCTCCAGGCGCTCTGGGTTGGTGTGCCCAGGGTGCCTGGGCATGGGGCTAATGAGAGAAGAGGCGAACTGACACGGGCAACAACGCACCGTGCTGGACCTCCTGTCACAAGGCAACCCCGAATGCAACCATAACCAGTTCACCTCTTCGGTATGTGCTAACACGATAGGCAAGGTGTTGAGTGCTTACTTGGTTCTGCGTAGCCTGCCTCTGCGTAAGTAAGAGATACACGTATCACCTTCACACATACCATGCTACAGCTATGCGCCAGGCCGTCCAGCTGTGGGCTTGTGGTTCACGCATCGCGCCGGCCCGAATGAACCATGTTGAACCATGTTTTGCTACCAACCGTAAAGAGAGTCCACTATCTTTGCCGAGCACCGTCGTGNGAACCATGTTGAACCATGTTTTGCTACCAACCGTAAAGAGAGTCCACTATCTTTGCCGAGCACCGTCGTGAGTTCCAATCGACTCAAAATCCTTAGAAAGCTTATCCCCAAATGCAATGTTATCCGCCACTATCCAGGCACCCTGGGCACACGACCCAAGGCCCTGATGCTGGTGCTGCCAGGAGGCATCCTGTCATGAGTTACAATGCGCCTCGTTGCAACCCTTGCTGCATTCCACATGCAAGAATACCCTAGCCATGCACGCACTAACATTGTAAGTAATTGTCCAACACTCAGTTCACCTCCAGTAGAGTGTCTTCATAGAAGTACAAATACACGTACCAAACCTCAGGCAGACGGTGCTACAACCATTACACGAAACATCCGGGCCGCCTTAATGGTATGCAATGCACGCTGAGTGAAGGAGCATTTCGAGGTGGGAAGGCACCGAGAATACAAAAGGCAAAATAATGGGCTAGGGTCTGCCGAAAATACTCAAATATCCCTGGAGGCGTTTGCTGCTAGTACGTTACGAACAAGCCCTGCGTGGTCATCCGCTGTCTGCACGCCTTTACCTGGAAAATGGGGACGGCAATCNCGTTACGAACAAGCCCTGCGTGGTCATCCGCTGTCTGCACGCCTTTACCTGGAAAATGGGGACGGCAATCCACCAACAGAGCAAATATATTAGCTAGAGCAACTTTATAAACCAGTAGACATAACCCTTTCCGTCGCTTTTGCACCAGCCACCAACACCGTTTCGACATTGATTTGACCCCACCACGTCAGAAATCCTACACATTCTCTCATTTCTCCTTTTAGGCTGTACCTTTCACAGAGGACAAATTTGCATTTTAACTGGAAAGCTAAAGAACAAGAATGCCAGAGGCTTCCTCCTTCATGTGGCGGTTCAGCCATCTGCCGCGCGTTTGAGCGATGTGTCTGTTCCGGGGATGGAGAGTCTGCATGTCTACATACTTGTGGTATAAAAATGCCGCTCACGGTGTATTTATTTGGACTTTAAATATTACGAGCTAAGTATGCCACATATATTTCATTCGCACGAACATGTGTATATATCTGCCGACTCCCACCACATGGGCCTAGCATCTCAAACAGGCTACGTGCTGGTTGGCTGTTTTGGTACAAACAAACTGCCAGACTTGAAGCAGCTGGCGTTTGTTCAAAGGGCTGTTTTGCTCTCGAACAAAACACCCTAGCAAAAAGCAGCGCAGCTCTCCCTGGCTTTCCGTCTGTCCGCCGGTAGGTTTCTCGCGCTGGAGCGTTGCCCCATATCTACGATGGATACACTTGATGTTCCAACCCAAAAAGAGTTTGATGAGATTGGTAAGAGCCCTCTGAGCAGAGTTAGACACAAGAGGCCCCTCTCGTGCATACTTCCTTCTGTCGCTTCATCGAGTTCTAGAACCAGTCCCAGTGCCCCACATCACCGAACCCATCAAGAGACTGAGGGCAAAACAAGCGTCTCCTCATCTGCAGCCAATGCATCAGCAGCAGCAGATGCGCCAACTGCAGCGGCGGCAGCAACAAATTCATCACGTTCGTCGCCAGCTCCTTGGGACTTGTCACTGAGTGAAGGCTTGGACTTTTGTAGAGATGGAGCTGCTCTTCTCCGGCAACTTTCTCAGCGCATCGATGCAACAGGTCAAGAGCTAGCTGCTGCTTCGGTTCTCCCTACCACTGGTGCCAGTAGCGGTCTCAAGGGAGATGGCACAAGCCATGCTCGCAGTACCTGTGACGAGGAGAGCGGGGGAGGCAAGCTAGTGGAGCACCAGCATTTACTCAAGGACGAAATAGATGAATGCCTAACTCAAATTCNGGGGGAGGCAAGCTAGTGGAGCACCAGCATTTACTCAAGGACGAAATAGATGAATGCCTAACTCAAATTCAGTGAGCGCAGACTCTGCCTTAAGCAGTGTATGCAACTCACGAATCCTTACAACTGTGGGACCAAAGCATTTATTTTGCGCCTAGAAGCTTGTACGCATTTTTTTCCTATTTTGACGTCACAGGGATCTTCGTCGGTTGCTGCTGTCTGCCTTATCCCTCATTAAGTCAAATCCGGTTCTCAAGGACACTGAAAGAGAGGCAGGAACGCATAACCAAGCAATTCATTTTGGACAGCGGACCAGTGCAACTGCATATGCTCAGGTAGCAAGAGGTCCTATCTTCGTATATAAACCCTAGAGCAAATGGTAGCAACTGCATGCAGGACTTGAGGCTTGCATTTTCGCACCCTGCCTTCCGTTTTGGTGTTGCGTACTTCAATTCTCAGGCCAGTGCAGGCCCACGAGGGGAGGCTGTGCTGAAGGCAATGAAGCTCTTTGGACTCGACTCAACAGCGGGTAAACAGAAACGCCCGCTTTATTCGCTGCCGTTGTCACTGGTCCTGAGCTTGCTGCTGCAGTGCTGTAGTGCTGCGCGCAGTGTGCGTGTGCCTATGTGCGTTTGTGCTGCTGATACGCCTCATTTGGTGTGCTCCAGACCGCTGCACAGAGCCCTTGGCGTCTTCTTTGGTGGGAGTGCTGAACGGAGTTAGGAGGTTTATGTCTGTGTTAGCCTGCCGAATACACAATTTGGAAAACAGGTGACTAGAGGCACTGTAGGGGATGACACCGGCTCAAAAAGCGCTTAACCACACAGCAGGTAGCAGTTGGGGTATAACGGAACGCACGGCATATTGCGCATATAATCGTGAGGCAAATGCGGCCCTCACTCATCATGAAGCTGCATGAGTGGCCAGTTGTTGCCTGCGAGCATGGCTGCAACATATTGGCTTTCCTTCGCTGACTCCTATTTTGCACGGCTGTGAACAGCGCCGCTGTATGGCTAACTCACGGAGGTGAAATCCTCCCCTACTTGAAGCACCTACAAAACTCTCTCCGGGAGTTGCAGCAGCAAGAGGAGGAGACGACAGAGAAGGCAGAAGAAGTGAAGCAAAGAATCGATTTGAAAATAAAGGAAAAGGAATCCGTAAGAGCGCTTGAAGTTCCCCTTCATTTGTCTGTCTGTTCACTTCCCCAATTCTTCATCAACAATAAAGCAGCGTC
>NW_013570313.1:1602-27632 GCF_000499745.2 Eimeria mitis | reverse complement strand
ACACACACACACACACACACACACACACACACACACACACACACACACACACACACACACACACACACAGACTCCCGTCCATGCACTACGCAGTGACTGTAAGTCCATTTCCACGCATCCCTTGCAACAATTCGAACATAGAAGCTGAACCCCCGAGGCAAAACCTTGTAAACAGTCCCTGGCATGAGCAAGACACTGCAGCTGAGGATGTCACTACAGACAATGACTCTGTCCGCATTGTCTGCATTGGGATATGGACGTACACTGGCTGGAGCTCATGCCGCTCTCTCGTTAGGCAGATAGGGGTGTCTGTCGGAATAGCGGCTGGCTGCAGCATCACATGACAGTCGAGATCCTCTAGCGTGAGCTCCTCTTCATCCATCCATGGAGTGTAGTTCGCTGAGACACACAACGCCGCACTGCCCGTTGACAGCCATTCTGGAGACCAAGGCGGTCACAGGCCTTTCTAAACCCACACTGATGTCGCAGGGAAAATCGAGGAGAGGAGCACAGAGGCAGCGACGAGGAGCTCAGAACCGAAACAAGGGATCATGCGATGCTTACGCTGCAGCCACGGGCGCCACTTTGATTGAGCCACTGCTGCACCTTGATCTGCGGTCCCCTGTTTGGTCTCCTGTCTATCTGCTTTCCCCTCTGTCGTCCCGCCGTGCTCGTTCTGCAGCGGACACACAAAGAGCCAGCAAGGAGTCCACTAGAACAGTAAAATACGCCTAAATCCCGTTAAAAGGAACTGATTGGTAGGTAGTAGGAATGAGCAAGTCTGCTGATTTGTTGCCTTTCTGTGGACGATCTGCCGCTTACAGAAGAAGAGCGTGCGTGTTCTTCGTGCTGTCCCTCGACTTGGGCATGGAGGATGACGGAGACAACGCCGACTATCGTGGAAGTTTTGCCAGTTCCGGGGGGGCCTTGAATGAGAGTGACGCCCTCCACCTTCAGCGAATCCTCCAGGGCGGAGAGCTGGCTGGCGTTATACAGACTCTCTAAACGGGCCTTCAGGGCCTCCGGGATGACAAGGCGTCGCTCTGCCTGCTGCGTCTTTTCCTGAGTCTTCCTCTCAGAGGCCTTTTCTGAGGCCTCGTCTGATGTGGAGGCCAGTGATGTCTGTGTCTGAGCGCGAGGCCCGTCAGATGGTGAGGGGCCTTCACCACTCGCTGTGTTACCCGCGGGAGGAGACACGGTGGCCCCCCCGCTTTCAGTCGCTGACTGGCTAACCTCCTGCCCTTCCAACAAGGGGTTGTTCAGAGGGCTCGACGGTTTGTCTTTGCTCAACGGTTGTCGTGGAGACGACCCCTCAGTTGGCACGCGAAAGAGACTGTCCTTCAGCAGCAAATCAGGCAGAGACATCAAACCCTGAAGGCACCGGAAGCCCGAACCGGAGACACACAAGAAACTGCCGGCTGCTGTCCAGGCAGGAAAAATAACGTGGAGACGGCAAGGGAGACAAAAGGAGGCAACACCACAGACAAAACGAAGGGAGATCTCGTATACATGCACAGACGTACATGCACGCCCACATGCAAGCCCCAAAACAGAAATATACATAAGGAAAACAGTACAGATTCGCGCCCAGATAAATAGTGAATACACAGCAACATGGGAAAATGTTGGTGTAGGAGCAGACATAAAGGCTCACCCAGTTAGGGAAAGATAGGAACACGAACAAGAATACTTAAACATGCATACACAAACAAACATATACAACCTGGAAAAAGGGAAATAGAGNAGAGGTCAAAGCAACAGAGGAGCAAAGAGGCAGTCTCCACTGCAACATGACGGGAGTCACCTGGAATTCTCTGTGTATGGTGGTGAGGGACATGATTCGCTGCACCGTCCACTTGGTGAACTGACCATTGAGCGCCTTCACGAGCTTCAGCAGGCGGCGTCGGTCCCTGGGCAAGAGGAAGCCGTACGGTCGGCCTGTGGCCGGATTATACACACCGGAGGCGTTCTGCCCCTCTTCCACTCCATGGATGTCTTTGCCGTTGTACGCGGGGCCTAGAGGGGTCAGGACCTTAACACTGATGGCCTCGTGCTGTCCCTGAGACACAACTGCGAGCACGTGGCAGTCGGTGTCATGCGGCCTCAACACTCGGGTTGCAGGTCGCACCTCCGCCTCCTCATCTGGCTGCCCGCCGGAAGCCTCCTTGGAGTTCGTTTCCTTCTCTCCAGATTTCTCCCCCTGGGCCTCCCTTTCGCCCCCTTTGTCCGTCGTTTTGTGCCTCTTGGCCTCGTCAGCAGCCCGGTCCCTTGGGATGTACATCAGCACCAAGTCGCCGTGACAGTACCGACAAGCAGACGCAGAAACTGCAGTCACCCCTCCAGACCGACTCAGCAGCAGAGAGAGAAAGGAGCCCCGAGGCTCACCACTTTGCTGCGGCATGACAACCAGAAGTGGAGAATGACAAGTTCCCTCTTGTAGCCGTCGTCTGCCCTTTAGGCATTGAATTCTCGAGACACAAAGTGAAACCGTTTTTCAGTGCCTGTTTGCATCAAGATGATAAGGGGAAGGGACATGCTTCTGGAGCAACAGCTAAACTGACTAGCCAGGGAGAGATGCATCTGCATTGGCAGTTCGACTGACCTGCAGGAACTGCTCGGGCGGCCCGAGGTCAAGCTTGATGGCTCTTGCTAGGGCCTGTTTCGCCTCTTGGAGGAACAAAGGAAGGAAAAAGCCGATGTACACATTTTCGTTGGGTATCACTGTGGGTATGGGCCGTAGATATTCCCGTTGTTGGCTCAGCTGTGCCTGTCCTATCAGGACGTCTTGCGAAGTCTCCTTGGCCTCCCCATGTTCCTCGTCTGCCTCGCAGTTATCTTCATTGTCACGCGCCTCCCCTTCCTCCCTGGGGTCATCAGGAGCGAGAGAGTCAGCAAGGGCGGGATCTTCTGCAGATGTATCTCCCGGGAGAGGGCGGAGGACGCCTTCTTCGCGGAGGTCGGCGAAGAAGTCGAGGCCGAGTAGCAACTCGTTCAAAGGATCCACAGAAGGCAGAAGGCTCGAGCCTTCGATGTAGCGGTAACGCTGCAGCCAAGCAGAGCCAAGGCGTTCCGCCCTCCGCAACTCTGCCTCTGTACATACCTCCCGGGCATGGGGCGAAGCCCGAGTAGGCGTGGAGGTCCCCGCAAGGCCACCCTCTTCAGTGGACAGGCAAACCATCTGAGCTGCCGCCGCACAAGCCCACTGGGATCTCGCCTCTGCCGTTCTTCTGTGGGGCCCCTGCCCTCCGGGCCCCTCCGGTGGACCAGTTCGGCCGTGACAAGGTGGTTGGCGGGAGTTTTGCCCCCCTGTGTTGTCCTATACAGCCAATATAAACATGGTGCCCTCCTTATTCAACCCTGTAATGCACCCTCCTGACTAGCGTTAGACCTGCCAAGGCGCGTCGTCGGAGCAGGGACATCGGGGATCTCCTTCCCGCTTCGGGCTTATGCCTGTTATATTTAATTATCTAAAACTAAAGGCCACTGAAACATCATTGAAGAGCAAACATGGCTCATACTTCTCAGAAGATGTCGCGAAGTTTAGCTTCTTTTTTCCGTATGCGGCGAGCCCGGCACCGGGTACTGGGGAGCAGATCGAGATGATTCGCATGCAGTACAAATCACAGGAGTCAACTGCGCGGTACACTTCCTATCTGTTTCCCTTAAATTCTATTTTTGAACGTAGGGGAGCACAAAAACAGTTCAAAGCAACGGTCGCAACTTCCTTGCCTTAACATCGGGCCCCCCCCCCGGCCTTCCCTTCTCCCGGAGGTCGAGGTGAAGGACCTGGAGGGAGAATATCAAACAGCGCCATATAGCTCATGACGGGTCAACGGGCCCTTGACCCACCTGCTGCTGCGGCTGCAGCGGCTCGTCGCCTCAGCAGCAGTCGGCCACTGTTTGCTGTTTCCCTAAGCACTGCGGTGTCTCAGCTGCTGCAGCTGACTGCAATTCCTGAGTCTGTGTCCCTCGGGTCGCCCTCTCAATTTCCCTCCTCTTTTAGTTCATCACAGGT
The DNA here is from genome assembly GCF_000499745.2 of Eimeria mitis. Taxonomy (NCBI): domain Eukaryota; phylum Apicomplexa; class Conoidasida; order Eucoccidiorida; family Eimeriidae; genus Eimeria; species Eimeria mitis. The sequence goes on along the minus strand of NW_013570313.1, from coordinate 23,617 downwards.
CGAGGATGATGCCCTCGGCTCAGATAACTTGACGGCAGAAGACGGGCCCTCGGGGCACGCGGCGGAGAATCAACAGCCACACCCAGTAGCTCGTGCAGCTACAGATCAGGAGGTCACTGAAACCTTTCAGACGCAGTGGCTGACAGCGCGATTCATTGCACAAGTCCGAGCCCACTTTGAGACCACGCTTGCTGCATCGTCTGAGGAAGATGGAGAGGTGGCTGAAAATGGAGGAGAGGAGACGCAGGCAAGCGAAGAAGAGGAGGCGGTTAGGTACCAAAGAGCCGTTTGTACTGGAGCGCTTCGATGGGGACTCCTCCTGCTACTTTCCGCCGAGCCGGCTCTGCTAAACCAGCAAGCACCTCGTTTAGCTTCACCGACAACACCGAGAGAGTCCCCTGAGCAACAAAGCGATAGTTATTTCTCTTCAGAGATGAGGCGACCTCAGGCAGAGGCCCTTAGCGGCAACCGGCATGATAATGCGGAGTCTGCAGATGCCGTATTAAGGGGTAAGATATGAGACAGCCTATAAACGACTCAGTTAGCCGCGCTTCTTTATCCTCTAACAAAGGCGCAGAACCCTTGATACACCGCGTTTATTGCATGCGGTGTCTGAACATCTTTGCTTTTGTTTTTTTGCTGCAGAGGCTCTCTTTGCATTTGAGATAATCGTTCGTGTCTCCCCGTCGATGGCCACCCGAATTCTTCCCAAGGTTTTGGAATGGCTTGACTGGGGCCTCTCAGGCACAGGGGGACACCACCCGCTGCTCTCGGAAGGGACGGAGGCGAGCAACAAGCAGATTCATATCTTGGATGCGCATCTGCAACATATGGAGGCAGTTAGTGGTGAATGCCCATTGGAACGGCGAGTGCAGCAGATTAGAAAAGGCTCTCTTTCCGCACTCTTTACCTGTCCCCTCCCCAACTATGTCGCTTCAGGGTGCATTAGCAGTACTTCCGAGCATCTCAATCGGGTACGTCTGCTAGCGCTTCTCCTGCGGGGCCCCACGGTACTCCTTGGCTGTTCTAGGGTTCTCGCCGCCTGTGTATTGCCGCCCAAATCAGCGAAGGGGGTCTGTGGTGGCGAGGGCAGCGGCAGCATGCGAGGGACGGCGCCAGAGAATAAAATAGAAGGAGAGAATGCCAAGGCTGCGGCTGAGGCGGAGGCTTCTGTCCAGCGCCGGCTTTGTGCGGCAACCGTCAGCCAGCTGCTTTGTGCTATTAAGGATTTCAGAACCGTCCTCNACTTTCGGGGACACTTCTGCTGAACTGCGGGAGTCTTGAGGGCCTAAGTGATGTCGAGAAAATGATTCTCGCAGCTTGTTTGCCGCCTGTGCTTCGTTGGGTGGCGGCTCCATCACAGCACAATACGGCAGGAGGCCAGACAGGGGGCGGCTCGGCGTCTTCAGCGAGCATATATCCGGAGCACAACTTCTCTTGGGCTTTTGTCGGGACCCATTGCGTAGCGGCTGAGAGCGCCCCGCGAAAGGCAGCGCTTTACATCCTTGCTACCATTCAGGTAAGTGACGACGAGGGCACCAGGAGCAATTGTGGGCCGGGGAAGCAGCGACGCAGTAGCCACAGTCTTGATTTCACTTGCAGCCAGTCTGGTGTTTACGTTGTAGATCAGTCAGTTCGCCTACAATCGCCTGCGCTCGTCTGCCTGCAGGGCGTACTTCTGTCGTTTGCGCTGAATGTCCAAGGGTCGTCAAAATGCCTAGACACATTTGGGGTTGCTGCCGCTGCCACTGACAAGTCGGTAGTTCGACAAGCGCAAGGTCAGGAACCGCATACTGATGATGTCTCCTGTAGTGCAGCGCAGCAATCGAAAGTCATCCGATCACTTTTGAAATGTTTCTTCACTACTTCTGTTCGCATGCTCCACTGCAGTGTATTTTGCGTTCCCCTGTGTGACGCTGCGCAGCCCTTCTGAAAGAGGTCGGTGAATTTTTTAGTTTCCGGCCAAATACGTCTGTGGGGCCACATTTCCAAGAACTGCCACCGCCCGCATTCATACATGCTGTGACGGGCCTGTGCTCTCGTGCACTTACAGCCAAAGAACTCCCAAAGGCTTTTCAGGCCAATGCGAACCGCGCCGACTCCCGCATATTACTAACAGCTACAACAGCAGCCTCAGTTGTTGAAGTGCAGATTGCTGAACGAGGTGGAGGAGGAGACCCTCGCTGCCCACTGACGGGTGAGGATTTCTGCAGGATCGCACCCAAGCCTTGCTCAAGTATAACCTAGTAAAGACACGCATACGCTTCGCCCATATCCCTGTTAATTTCGTGCCGCAGGGCGATTGCAGCTACCATATGGGCTTCCTGACGAGCAGCTCACTGAACTTTTCCCTGGACAGATGGCATCCGGGCATTCAGCAATGCATGGAGGCGGTGAACGAGTTCTTCTCTCATATCTTAGTGATGAAGGCGCATCTCTAATGGCTATACATGTTTCCCGCGTCCTGATAGCACTCGTCAAGTCCGTATCTGTAAGCTGAAATTGTTCACAGCCCCAGCTGCCTTCGCCTAGGCGAAGGATGCAGGTAGTGAGGTATGCTTGTTGTGTTATTGTTTTTCACGCAGCTAGGAGACGAAGAACGCAGTCTAGGCTTTATTATTCCTCCGCTCCTCCGTGTTTTAGACGTTCCCCAAGGTACGACCACACTGCATCTCCCGCCAGCATCGTGCATTTAACGATAATATTGGTTGTTTCGACAATATATATCTGGAACGATGACCTCTTAGTGATGCGAAAGGGCCGCCTCTGTAGCGGAGTGGCTGATACTCGGCATTGTTGCTGTGTGCGCTCGCCGTCGGTTTGGGTAATTCAGCTGAAGTTCGCTTCTTGGGTTGGAAGTGCCTCAATGAGGTTGTCGTCAAGTGCCCCATCGGTGGTGAGCAGCAGCATATATCTCCCAGTAATTCATGCAGCAACATAGTTGGATGCAGCGTTATCCTTTGCGTGGGGGTTCTTGGATCGCCGTTTCCCCTCTCCGATGTCTCCGTCTGTGTTTCGCCATTCAGGACTGAACAACTACCGGACTCCTATCATGCAAGTACGCAGCACTAATACTCTCGTACACCCTGAGCAAGGCATTTGACAAAATTAGGACCACTTTTATAATGTTGGAGCTCTTATGGAAACTCCCTACGTGACGTGTGATGGTCCCAGTGTGGTCTGTCCCGTTTTTTTCAGGCCCTGATGGGCGGTTTTCCAATATACACGGAAGTGGAAGTTTGCTTCGATGCATATCTTGAGGCGTTTACGACATTCATCTGTCGCACGTTCGTGGACGAATATGATCAGTCGTTCTTCGATTGGTACGCAGAATGCATGTAATCTTGCACTGTTAGTTTTCTTGATATTTGCCGGCGGATGCATGTACAGGGAAACTCGGAGGAGGCTGCGTGCGTTGTGGATGCAGCCAAAACTTTCTGATTGACATGTGCTATCCCGCTTTGCATTCTTCGGAGAGTCTTAGCGCGGCGTTTTTGAAACGGTCCAGAGCTCTGTTGATATTTGCTCCAAATTCAGCAAACCTGAGGCTTTGTGATTGGATGGGCTCCTGCCTTGAGGCGTTGGAGAGTGTTTCACTCGAAACCATAGAAGAAGGTATGTGGAAAAGCCGTGTAAGACACTTTCGCAGAGGAAGGGGAGCGCAAATCTGCAGCTGACCCCCTAGGTTGACTGTGCTGCCTACTTTTGTGAGCTCAGGCTTGCAAACTCTCAAGGTGTTACTTTCTATTGGAATTGACATTGAAGAATTTCTGCCGCAGATTCTTTGCCGCTTGGCTACCATTGCCATAGTTGCGAAGGAAGAATCTGTGCGAGGATGCCCTGGACCCTGCTCCGGGCAGCCGTAAGTTGGGCTCCGTTAGTTACATCTTAAACAAGCCATATACAACTCGTATTAATAGGAACAACCTTTGCTCGATTCGTGTGTGTCTTTGCAAATGTGTCCGTTTTGCAGAGTGCTCGCAGAATCAGTTGAGTCGGTTGCCCGTCAGCTGCTTCACTCGGCAGACAACGAGCTCCTCTCGAGTATTTGCACAAATGTTTCTTCGCACTTCCAAGAGAGGCGTTCCGATGAGCCATCTCTTGTCGATGCCATTACTAAATGGCTTTCATGGTTTTCGTCCCTTCTTCAAGAGGGACATGCTGAGGCGAAGGAAAAGCGGGCGAGCCCAATGGGCTGCAGAATCAAACTGTGATTTTTTCAAAATCGTGTGAGCTCCATGTTATTTGCTAGCTGGGCGAAAACGCTCGAATGCTGGACATTTTTAGTCCAAATTCGACTTGCTCCACCCGCTTGACGGCAAGTTCTTGCATACTCACTGAAAGCAGTCTGGATCAAATGCGTTCGATGGATGGCATATTGATAATATATCATGAGATCCTGTCGCTTCCTCGCAGTAATTCCTTCGCTTTCGACGATACCTGTATTGTATGCGATCGCGGTTGAGGGACGGTAGACCAGCCTCACCTGTTGGCAACAGTGAGTTCACTGTTGCCAACAGGTGAGGCGGGTCTGCTCAGCACTCTGAAGGAATTCCTCCGGAAGTGTCAGGAGGAATACCTTCAGAGTGCTGTGTAGGAAGAGTGTTGAGCTGTGGCAATTAGTGCTTCTGTCTCATACCTCCCGTTAACTTGAAGACAGAGTTGATGAAAGTCGCCAGGAGCATGCATGGTGGCAATCAGCAGCTAGAAGGGCTTGCGGAGATTTAGAGTTTGACGAGTCAACTTTTTTTTGGGCCAGTAAGAGTGGCGGCTACTAATGCGCATTAGATAGAAGCTTCAATAGTACTTTAAACAGGGAAAGTTTCCACACNCACACTACCAGTAGTCGCTAGAATGTAGTATGTGCTGTTGGTGTTTTGAGGCAAAAGTACCCTAAATGCTTGACTTCTACAAGGCATAGTGGCAACTCAAATAGACAATAGAAAAATGGTGGGGAACAATTAAAAAAAAATTGTTCATTTAGAGCGAGAACTCAAGGGGGTTTTTCCCTTAATTCCGAAACATCATCAACATGCGGTGGGTGACAAAGAATCCACCTAAAGATGCGTGATGAAGGACTTGTGATGGCTTTTCGCTACCGATGAGCATCTTACCAGCAATGTTGACGGAAGCCAGGAAGGTTCCAATAAGAGCCAGAAGGGTGAATCCAGATATCAATGCAGTGCCGTACTCTAAAAAAACATTTAGGAATAGCCAAATGAACCAAAAGCGGTCCTGACTCACCAAGCATGCAGCCAATGACGATAACTCCTGACAGCTGAAAAAAAGGAGATGAGTAGACAATGGTACAGCTGTTACGCAATAAATGCTTGACTTACGGCGTTTGTCACGGACATCAGTGGAGTGTGCAGGGCAGGAGTAACGGCCCAGACGCTGCAAAATGTCCCCGAATAAGCGCGGGTCAAAAGTGTCTGTGGACGACGATAACTTACCAGTAATAACCGACGATGAGAGACAAGGCAAGGAGAGTCAAGTGCTTGAGCTCCATGGGGTCGAGAACAATTCCAAGGAGCCCGACAACAGCGGCGGCAACAACTAGGCACATGGCAAAGAATGCATCTGAAGCTAGGGCTTGTGCAAAGGCACCTCCGGCCTTTCCAGGTGCGGGGGCGCTTGGTGCAGGTCCTGGCATGGGCACGCGCGGGGGCGTTCTTGAGACAGGGGTGGGTGGAGAGGGCTGCCACACGTTGCCTGAAAGAAGAAGTTGGTACGGAGGTCGATCTGATCAAAAGGGTTAATTGCTCACGGCCTTGATAGACAGCGACTAATCCTCTGATGACTTCGTCGTCCATGTTGACACGGAAGTTGCTGCCACCACCTAGATCTTCGAGGAGGTTGCAGATGTTCATGGAGAACAGCTCTGAAGCCTGGACGGGCCTGAAAACGCGTGATGATAAGCTTCATTGACTAGAAAGTTCTCAGGATAGATAAACTCACATGCGGGTTTCTATGCGTCTGCGTCCGATGACGGTGATGCCGTCGACAACGACCTGGCTATCCTTGGGGGAAACCTCAACATTTCCTCCCCAGCCGGAGCGTGTGTCGCCGAACTCAGTTGCAAGGTCAACAATTACAGAGCCAGGCTTCATTTGGCGCAACATGTCGCGCGAAATGAGCTTCGGAGAAGGCTTGCCGTGAATGGCAGCGGTACATATGACAACATCGCAGTGCTTGATTGTGTTTGCAATCAATTCGCGCTGGGCCCGCTGGTATGCATCACCCATTTCGCGAGCATAGCCTCCGAGAACTTCAGCTTCTTCTCCCTGCTTTAACCATAAGAGTCGGGTTGTTTTTTGGGTAGGGAAAAGTTAATTTACCATTCTCAAGCCAATGAATTTCCCGCCGCATGATTCAACCTCCTCGCGTGTTGCCGAGCGCACATCATGACCGAAAACTTGGGCACCCAATCCATGGGCAGTTGAAATAGCCTGCAGGCCAGCAACACCGGCACCGATGACGAAAACCTTAGCAGCCTCTACACGACCAGCAGCGCTGATGGACGCCTTGCTGAGCTTTGGCAGGGCGTTGAAAGCCTCAATGACTGCACGATAGCCCTGCAGGCCTTGCATTGCGGACCTGTACAAATACAATTAGCTACGTATCGGACAGCATGCGTGTGCGATAGTTTCTTACTTCACGTCTAGCTTTTGTGCTCTGGTGACACGTGGCACTTCGTCGACAGCCAGGGCTGTGACTCCTTGACGTGCAAGCATGTCCAATGCTTGAGTGTTGCTGAAGGGGTCAACGTTGCTGCATATTGTTTTGAGCTTGCTGACTGAATTTGACTACTTACACGCTGGGGAAGAGGTAACTGATCAGAACCTTGTCTCTTGGCATGCGAGAGACCATGTCGGGTGTTGGTGGTGACACACGGAGCAAAACTTCAGCTGCGCTGATGACTGCTTCGGCGCTGGGGACAATCTCGGCTCCAGCTCTTCTGTACTCTTCGTCGGTGAAGCCGGCATCCGCACCAGCACCAGATTCAACGACGACACGGAATGCCATCTTTCTGAGCTTGGGAACAAACTTCGGGGCAATGGGCACCATGACGGAACCGTTGGAGTCCTTGAGAACACCGACAGCCAGTCTAGGATAAGGCCATGAAGAGGGTTCAATGCGCTCTTCTCTCTCGAACTCAAGGAGTCCTGCTTCGAGATCATCGCGAGCAGCGGAGGCAGGCATCTGTTCAGCTTTCTGAAAAACACCAAATATGACTTGGTTAGGCTGGAAAGAAAGCGAAATCCACGTACCGCATTGACACGGGCGAACACAGCAGAGGTTGTGTTCTTTGCATTCCCGAAGAGCATGCGGGTGTTTTCCAAATGGAAAAGAGGGTTCTCAATGCTGGCATATCCAGCTGCCATGGAACGCTTCAGGACAAATACGCGTCTAGCTTTCCATGCCTCAATGACTGGCATTCCGGAGATCTTTGATCCTGGCTCAAGAGCAGCAGGGTTGACGGTATCGTTAGCTCCGACAACCAGGACAACGTCGTATGAGCTCATTTCAGGGTTGACTTCAGACATCTCCTTGACGATTTTGTATGGCACATCAGCCTCGGCAAGCAAGACATTCATGTGGCCTGAAAATGGCATTAGCGGAAGCCTTTAAAAACGCATGGTCTTAAACGCCCTACCTGGCATGCGACCGGCGACTGGGTGGATGCCGAAATCGACGTTAATGCCACAGTTCATCAGGTTCTATAATCGTTGACTGGTGAGTGCTGTTCATGCATAGTGACGAAAGTTGGCGCTTACCTTTGCAATGTCAGCGAGCTCGCTCTGGCACCTAGCAACGGCCATTCCGTATCCAGGCACGATCAGGACTTTGTGGGCAGCCAAAAGCTCATCAGCGACCTCATCAGCGTTGGTCTGTTGAACAGCACCCTGTGGGGCAGCTGCACCGACTCCCTCTGCCTCCTCAAAGCCACCGAGAACGACGTTCCAGAGACTCCGGTTCATGCCCTTGCACATGATGTAAGACAGGATGGCACCGGATGATGCGATGAGAGCACCAGCGATGATCAACAAGTTGTTGTCCAACATGAAACCACTGCGAAAACCGTCGAATTGGTCAGGAATAGAAAATGGATTTCAGATTTGCATACCTGGCAGCCAATGCCACTCCAGAGTACGAGTTCAACAAACTGATCACGACAGGCATGTCAGCTCCTCCGATGGCGGCGACTAGGTGGAAACCAAGCCACATGCTCAGACCAGCGTTGACATAGCTGAGGAAAGGAATGAAGAATCGTCTTGAGGGAATAAACAACTCGGGGCATCTTACAGGCAAAGCATGCGAGTGAAGTGGCCAGAGGAAACGCAGAAAAGAGCGCCAAGGACACCGATGGCAGCAACGGTGGCAGAGTTGAGTGCATGACGACCGGGGACTCTCAGGGAGCGGCTTTCCATCGATCCATGGAGCTTGGCGGCAGCGACAACTGATGAAAGAAACAATGCAACCCCTTTTATGCAAAAATAGCGCTCCGTATATCTCACCGGATCCTGTGAAGGTGATGGCAGCAACAAACACTCCGACGTAAACTTCCAAGAGGCGAAGGAGAGATGAGGCGCGCTCAACTCCGGCGGGCGAGTGGAAATTCGCAAATCCAACCTGATGCACAAATCATGAAGAGGATGATGGGGTCATATGATAGTTGGTAGCGCCTCACCATCACGGCGGCGAGACCGACGAAACTATGGAACAGAGCCACAAGTTGAGGCATATCTGTCATGTTCACGGACTGGGCGATGTATAAACCCAAGCCGACTGCAGGTACAGCCGTGCCGAAGAACAGCAAGTAGTGTTGACCGAATCCTGCCTCCGTGAAGGTGACAACTACGGCGGCAACCATGCCGACAAGACTGGAGGAGAGCGATTCACTCTTGGATGTTCGAATTGGACAGTTCAAAAATTCTCATACCCAAGGATGTTTCCGCGTTTGGCTGTCTGGGGAGTGCTCAGGCCTCTCAGACAAAGAATGAAGCAGACGGCAGAGAACAGGTAAACTGCTCCGAGGAGAGAGGGCATGTTGGAGAAGGCGAATTTCGAAATCGCGCCTCCTTCCGGGTTTTCCGGGCGAGCTCCATTGAAGCCTTCATCACCTTCACCAGGACTTCAGAAAGCATTGGAGACTTGTTAAGCAGACAGCATAAAGGTTGTTCGCTTACCGGTTCACGGGGAAAAATTCGCCCATGCGGACGAGATGACGTTGAATGGACCTCAAATTCGCAGCCGGAAAGTCAAACTCGGCGTTAGTTGTGGTGGTGGTCAAGAGAGCCACACCAAGGCATGTTGCCAGGAAAACAGTTAATCCGCTGGGGCGCCACATCTTCGCAAAAGAAATCAGGAAGTCTGTTGCAGTAGAAACAAAACCAGATTGCCCCTCAGGTGCCGCTGATTTCTTGCGGACCGATGCTGGTTGAGATTGTTTTGATTCCAAGAATGACGCTAGAGGATCGGAGTGATCAGCAAGAATTCTCAACTGTAGTGACACCCCAAGCACCTCTCGAACGAAACGGGGTCCCGTAAGGTTGTCCCGTCCGCATTCGCCGCTGCAGCATGCGACTTTTGTGTGAGAAATTTTAATTGATTCAGAGCTAATTGGAGAACTTTGAGCATGAGCAAGAGTCAAAGTTCCTCACTACAACCCGTCGAGTTCGCTATGGACCAGTGGTTCCCGAGCAAGTTGGCGCCTGGACGTCCAGAACTGGACATAGAAGAAAAGTTCTGCATTTAAAAAGATACTGCTCAGGGTTTCCCTTTGCAATGTATCGAATCATCTTCAAAAGAATATGAATCTGTCGACCCATGCGGGTTTTGCCCCACCGGAGATCCCATGTTGAACAGGCTCGACGACCACACTGCAGAGAAGCGCTTTGTCGGGTCTTCCAGAGGATACAAGTTAACTTCGGCGCGCTGTACTGGCATTTATTCTCACAAGTGATAGAAGGAGTGGTCTTTGGATTACAGTTACTGTTAGCTTTCTCCTCCACCAGAGTATCTGTCCCTCCACGGTATCTGAAGAGTCTGAAGTGGCAAATCGATCACCTGATCCGAAACAAACTTGAGTCAAAGTACCTTAAATATCCTTTTAGCAGCCACTATTCACCGAGATTTCCTCTTTTAACCTCCTCATTCTGCGGAGAAACTGCCAAAGCCCGCCCCACTTACGATAGTCGTCTGTTCCAGCCGCGCACACCTCCGTTTCACACCACAGATCTGCAGATTTTTCCACTTGACATCATCGGAATTTGCCAGGATACCTTTCACAGCATTGACTTCCTCGAGGATCGCACGTCTCAACCAAGTTGCACTGGTGCAAATTTCGCCGAGGGCCAGGTTAGCGCAGCCGGCTTGCCCTGGTAAACATTGTACACAGTAGACGGGGACTTTTGATGTGGCAACATAAAACCTTCAAGAAGTGTACTAAAGTAGAAAACAACTATTGACCAGCTTAGAAGACTTCAATTTGATATCCGAACGACAGACACCAACGGAACCAAAACTAGAGCTGCTTGATCTTGCCCTTACCTGGGTCGAACTCACATCAAGGCAACTCAGAATAGCAATAATTTTAGTTGAGAATAAATGCCCACTTTTTTTCAATGAAGTCGACTCCTGAAAAGTGCCAGTATGCATCAATGATTCCTTGACAGTTCGTTCTTTTCAAATAAGGTTCCAGCCTTTTGTGGCGTTACTGCTGTTTCCAGCATCTCTTACAGGCAGCAAAGCTGCTGGAAGAATCCAGAATAAAAACACTAAACAGCATGCTTTTGTGGACAGCAGCATATCCGTCGCTTGTTTTTCTCCAAGCTACAAAGCGATCGTTCAACGTAAGGGTCGAGCCTTTGCAAATGGTGATTGTGTGACACCGGCAGACGTCAAAATGAATCTATATATAAAGGAAGGGGCAATTTTGATTGGAGGAATTTTGGCAGAAGAACACTGCCAAAAGGCCTCCAATCAAATTTGCCCCTTCCTTTATACCCCTAATGGATGTATACTGGGCGACCTATTCTATGGCCGTTGCCTGTTTCTGGACATATTGCTGATTTTTGCTCAGCCGCAGTGCATTAGTATTTTAAAAAGCCACTTCTGCACAACAGTAACCAAATCACGAAGCGCAACAGAATTGGTTCATTTGTGCCCCGATATTACCCTTCAGAAGGAATAGTTTGTAGCACGTAGATATGACCCAATGGTTGTTGTGTCAGCGTTCAACATGAAATGACGTATTCCCACGGAATACGGAGGTNAATGCAACAATCTGTGGGGTCATTTGGAGTGCATCCTATCAGCATATCTAAAGAGATTTCAAAAACCAACTTGTTGGGTGCCCCATCGTGAAAGTTAGCTGTTGGCTAGCCATTAGCGGAATCTTGTGCCTATCACATGCACCATACTTCATGCAAGGTATTAACAGAATACACCTAAGGATTCTGGTGCACCAACGATGATTTCCTGATCTGTTTGGGATAGATAATACGAGGTTCTTATGTCCTCGGAGGAACATTGGTTAAAGGTGTGTAGACACATGCTAAATGTGCACAATGACGGCATCTGACAAGCCTTCTAAGCCTGTCAGATGCTGTGGTCTGGCCTTGCCGCTTCATGGGACAAAAGGTGCACTTCCGCGAAGCAAAGTACAGACATCAGATCAATCGAGCAAAACATCTGATTCAGGAAAGATTGCAACGTGATCTTCTCCCGGAGCACTGCACAAGGGAACAAAGGCGTGGAGGAAATGAGCTTGCAAGCATGTAGCGGTGGAGCAATCCCCACTGCACTGTCTCGTCTCTAAACACGTGCGAATTCAGGGGTGTTTCAGTCCCCAAATTCATGGAAGACAGTAGGCTGTATGCTACTGATTGTGCCTTCTGGCTGCTGCACAGTTGCGGCGACGACTTTGTAGAGCAGAGACGACTACCTCTGAGAATGAATTGGGCTCCTTTACGACGCAAATTCGTTCGCCTGTCGAGTGTTCCGAATGAATTATGCATGCATAGTGGGGCTTGTCCCAGTGTTACAATGAGGTGAAAGGGATTTGCCACGTATAAGTGCAAATCTGTAATTTTTCCACGCAGGCTTGCAGGTGCGTCTTTGGCCTTACTGAAGCAGTCGCCTATCTGTGGAGAAGCAAACGGTGATGTCCCATGTGTTCTGTTTGGGGTACCAAAGCAGCGCCCTCGAACCGCTTCGACCTTCAATATGCTGCAAAAGCAACAGTTCTAGACAGATTAACTGTATACATGCGCAACGAGTGAGGCCTCTAACTCCAACAACAAACGGGTGGAGGCTTTCCCTTATAACTGTAGTTGAAAGGAAAACAGCTCATCCACCCAATTTTTGTTTTCCAGGAACTGGGTCTTACAGAAAATCCTGTCACGGCAACATGCCTACAGAAATAACACATATAGGCCAGGTTTTCTTTTAAAGGGTGTTTCTAGCATTTGCTTGCGAAGCGCCACACTTTCTCCAGTGTTTGAGATGTGAACGTTCGGTAGGCACATTCACAAGCAATCGGCCCGACGAGGTTTCAGCCTCGTATTCTTGCTGTAGCAGCTCATCCTCTTCGTTTTCCAAGTGCTTTAAGTGCTTTACGAATACATATTCATTTCAAAGGTTTGAACAGCTTTTATTTTGGCGCATCTGGCAATCTAGATGTAACGAAGAACCATCATGCGAATTGGCAACAACTGATGTAAAGATCAGGTTCAGTTTGCCAACCTAAAGCAAACCAAAAGCTCGTAAGCACCAACACTATGGCTAAGGGCGGCATTACTGGGCCCTATTTTGGTAAGTTCAGTCATTCTGCGGCGTAAAGAAAGGCATCCTTCTGAATAACCGCGTGGAAACCCCACGGCGAATGCAACGGAAGGGGTGGAAGCCGAATTAAAACAATCTTCTCAAACATTTGACTAGTACACATCCAAATACCGCTGCATTTTGTGGCGTTAGTTTGGATGTTTTCCGTTGATTTCGAGCTCGAGTGTTGCGGTACAGCTAAGCTGAACGGGAGTTGAATCGGGCAGCATTGAACGATTGCGAACGTCGCGAAGTTGTAAGACGGCTGGCTGAGAAGCGAAAGCAGACGTGTTAATGATTAAAGATGCTACAAACAGAGCCGACTGCAAACTTGCAGAGCGCCCATTCCTGACCTGCGATCGTAAGGGTCGTGTGCGCCCAACACAAAAATGAGGGGCTACGGCGTTTACTATGGGCAGTAGACGATAATCCTGGACCCTTATGATTCTGATGAAGAAAACTTTCTAAACGTCTTTCCCTGTCCGTCGGTATAACGAAGACAGGAGAGCGACGACAAGATATGTAGTGTACAGGCATACAATGGAGCTCAAGCGGAACCCTCAGAGACCTAGTTAGCCGTTAAGAGAACGGCTACAATGCCTATCGAGAGAAGTTGTATTACTTTAGAAAGAAAGTTAAGATATCCAAGCCAAGAATGCTCAGTATTCACACCAGGTTGGGGCTTGCTGTGAGACTGATACTGCGGATGAGACTCTGACTCAAGACAGAGTCAGATGAAGATTTATCACTATGGAATTTCCTTTTTAAGATGATCGGACTCGAATATGTTTTAAGGGCAATTGCTTCAATATTTAGTCACAATAGTAGATATATGTTGCGTTTAGAGTATAGATGTAGAGTTTTGAAACCCAGTAGGGTTGACATCGGATACATATGTAGGAACAGCAGAGCCCGCTGTTCACTACAAGGAGAGCCGTGCCGCTGTTCATGAAACGTGTTGTTTGCGCAAACCGTCGACTCCGCATGAGATGCTTCTAATAGTGTTCCTTCTCTCTTCAAATGTTTCATGAAAATGATTACTTTTCTGCTCCTTTAACCAAATCTGCCTCTGAGCAACCCGCTGCCGTCGCTTCGTCTGTACCCGGTTTCACTCGCCCTGTCTTGGGCACGGGGTTGTTGGTTTGGGTCACGTTTGGCATCTGGGCCTCTCTTTAGCCCCATTTGCATCGTATGTGCAGCTCTTTAAAAAGGTGATGCGTTGGAACTTTTAAATTTGTGGACTTTTAAGAGGAAGACAGACTCGGGAATTCGTCTGTCTCGGGCAGCAAAAGCGACCGTTCGTCCCTGCGGCGTTGTGCCCAGGACTTGTTGAGGCTTCTACCGAGAGGGAGTCCTTCCTTCTTGGTGAATCGCTTCACTGATATCCGCACCACCTTCTGGCGGTAGTGCTTCCACACAGCGAGACGGGGTGCCCGCCGTGGTTAGCTGTTGAGATCTCCCTGTTGATCTCCGTTTTTCCCCAAGCCCATTTCATCTGGCAACTTTGTCTTTGACTTGAAGACCACCTCTTTAGTTACGCCGGAGTCCTACCTCCTCTGCACTCCCTGTCCATAAGCCCTGGGCGTAGACGCTCAACTCCTTCACAAGGATGACTCGCTCGCAGTTGTAGACGAGATGAACGGCCGCTGGGGGGCTGGCACTCCAGTTGCCACCCCAGTGCCGGCACCTCCTCTCCAGAGGCAACAGCTCTGCGACGAATCACGCGCAGCTGCTGCGTGGCTATGGGTTCAATCAGAGCTCGCTGGGGCCTTTGAGCGGTTTTCAAAGGATCTCCAGGCTATCCACGGTAGAGGCCTCAATGCGGCGGCAGCACTTGAAAAAGATGCTACATTTATTTCCGGCAATAAGGGGGCGGGCCGCGACCCTTCAGCAGCTGGAGGTGCGCGAGATGCACTGAACAGTTTGCTGCTGCTGTGCTCGGAGGCGGGAGCGGAGGCCGATCGCTTCTCTTCTGCTTTGAGATCCGGCGTTCTGAAGCCTTTAGAGGAGGCCCTGCAGCCATTAGCGCGCGCATGGGAAGCTTCGGGCGGTTCAAAGGCGGCCACTCACCTCCAGACGGAATTTGCAAACGCCGGCGAAGTGCAAAAAGCAGCGAGGAGGCTTCAACTTGCCGAAGAAGAACTGACAGTCAGCCAACAATACAGCACATATTATTATAATAGGGCGTTAGCTTGTATCAGCTAATACTGCAGCAGATCCTGTGCGCTCGTTCGTGCCAGCCAACAATGCAGGAGATATTGTTGCGTTGATACCCTCGTGTCAGCCAACGACGGATATTATTATACTCATACTTGTGTGCAGTGGCCGGCTCTGTGCTAATCTAGCAGCCCTTTGTGCCTGTAGACTGCCGCTCCTTCCCTTGTCTTTTGCTGCGCGCGACTCGGGCTGTTGCAAAGACTACATTTGTAGCTGGGGATGCTGTTTGGGCGGAGCACGAAGTTTGCATGCGAAAGTACAGGCTAAACCCCACAATACATATTTACAAACTTATTATTTTAAATACATTTTGGCCATACACAATGTCGATTGTTTTTTTGTCGTGTTTCTCTTGATGCACCTCAGAAGGCAGAGGCGAGCCTGCAAGAGCTTCGTTCACTGTTTGGCTCTGCTGTTAACTCCTCTCTGGAGCAAAAGGCAATTCAGCGGATCTCGCGCGCCTCCCGACTGAAGGTGGCCGCTCAAGAAGCCCTTCAGCAGGCCCTCTCAGCCGATGCATCGAAGCTGCAGCAAGATGCTTCCTCCTCCTCAGCCTCTCACCCTCTGTATGTAGAGCTGTTCACGACCAAACATTCTTCTCTTCCCTTCGCCGTCATTGGTGTTTGTTTTCTTGATGTTTGTTTGCGGGCCGCCGTGCCTTGATTAACTGTCTTGTCGTAGAGACGTTCACTCCTGTAGCTCCTTTCTCTGTTGCTGCTACTGCAGGGCTTCGGTGGAGCTGCGTGGCAGCGCGCGCCTGCTCAAGGCCGCAGACGGCAGCGCTTGGGCTGAGGCCGTTGGCGTGCGAGCAGAGGATCATCAACGCCGTATTTCTGCTGCTGTGTTGCACTCTATGAGGGCTGCAGGCAAAGTAAGGCGTCAACGATATGCACTGTCTTCTAGCTTTCACGCCCGTTCTCTCTAATAACTAACCCTCACTGGCCTCGCACTAGCCGGCGCTGTTTACTTACTGGCCTTTCCACACCATCCGTGCTTTCTCTGCCCTGCTGCTGCGATGCCTGAAAGTTGGGGTTTAGCCGTTGGGCGTTGGCTGTTCAGAAAGTCGCCGCATCTTTTTGTGTTAAGAGGAGGAAATAACGCAGACGGGAGTTTGTGTTGGTTTTTTTTGTGAACTGCAGGCAGCTCTAACGGCGCAGCAGAGGAGCACTGGCTTTGTGCTGCACTACGTGCGGGACCTGCAGCTATTTGCTGCAGCTGAGGTTGCAGCTGCGAGCGCCTCGGGCAGTCTCACCGCAGAGGCTGAGCAGGATGTGATAGCCGAGGGGGCTGCTGAGGAGTTAATGTCTCGGCTGTACAGACAGGTCAACGGAAACGCGGACAACGCCGAACAACGCACAAGTACGCGAATGCCAAGAGCAGCGCATGAGGGTGGTGCACTTGAGTCCTTAGTGTCTTGTGTCCAGCTGACACAAGAGCCCGTATGCATCCAGTAGAAAGGGAGAGAGGGAAGGGGGTTTCAGTTTGTTTTGTGGGGGGGAAAGGGTGTAGGGTGGGAGTGTGTTAGCAGCAGGTTTCAGTTTCTGTCTAAGTGTGATGCTTGGGCGTGCGATGCAGACGAGGCGACTCTGAGGAATTTGCTGCTGCATCAAGAGAAGCAGTTGCAAGAGGCCTTGGCGGAGCGTGACGAGCTGCGTCAGCAGACCGAACGGCAGCAGAAGGAAGTAGAAAACCAACAGAGGGAAATCGAGTCACTGAAGCAACAACTTAAAGGCGGAGCTCCGGCGGCCTTGATGTCACCGCGCAACCAAAGGCAGAAGGTGCGGAAGCAGGTGACAATACACCTGGGGGACTCTGACGACGAGAATACGTGGGTCCCCCCCTCTCAACAGAATCTGTACCAGGGGGGGGGCCGAGGGGAGCTGCAAGGGAGGGCTGACGGGGGCCTAAGGACCCCCGAGACGGCCATGCAGCTCTCCGCAATCAACGCAGGCAGCGCCGGGGGGCCCCGGTTGGGAGCCCCTGATGCCAGCCCTCCCTCTGCATCACATACAGGCAGCAAGCAGCCTATAGAAATGGTTTGGGTAGATGTACAGCTGCGGTACGAGGAGTTCTTGTTGTCGCTTCGTTCGCTTCCCCTTCTGAACAACATGTCCAGTAGAGCGAATGAACAGGACCTGCAACGCCCGCAGCAGAGGCCGCCTCAACAGGCCTCAAGCAACGGAGAGGCCTCTAAGTCTTCTCCGTCTTCTCGGCTTCCTCTGGGGTTGGCCCTCAGCAAGGAGGCGCGGCGAGACTGCATGCACTGGACAGACCCAACGTTTGCCTCCTCCGTCGCAGCAGCGGTGGAGGCAACAGCAGACGCCACTATGCCGCCCTTCCTCGTCCAGTGCTGCCGCCTTGCTGCAGCTGCTGCAGTTGCTGCTGCTCCCGTCAGCCCATCACAGCCAGGGCTGCGCTCCATCGGCGCCAGTCGCATGTCGGTGCAGCAGCTTCAAGGCCAAATCCTGTCGAGCAGGCGGCAGCAGCAGCAGCAGCAGGAGCAAACAGGTGGAGGTGCAGCATCTGGGCCCCTGGAGTGGAAGGAGTCCGACCTGCAGGTTCTGGCTTACGAGCTATTGCTGCTCGTAGCCTATCACTACTCGCAGTACTCAGCTGCTGCAGCGCTTCTAGCGGAAGAGGAGGAGAGGCTCGTCCCCTCGAACGCCGGCCAAGGCCCTTCTCCTGAGGAACAAACGCAAACCGCAGCAGCAGCATCGGCAGCTTCACGGGTCAGACGGCCCCGCAAGTCGCTGGCACGGGCCATGTCCATCAAACTAGGCGCAGCCATCTCCAGCGACCCGGAAGAGCACCAGCAGCAGCAACAGCAGCAGCAACATCAGCGGCAGCAGCAGCAGATGCTTGAGGGTTCTGCGGAGCCGAGTGCACTGCTGCACACAGCGTCGTTGCACGTCCCTGGCCAAGGCGGCACAGCGGCAGCAGGCCAGCCCCAGCCCGCTTCTCTTCAGCTGCGGCGGCCACGAAAGTCTTTGGCTCGGGCCATGTCTCTGAAGTTCGCCCCTCACCACAAAGACATTCCAGACCCCCTCCAACAGCAGCAGGAGCAACAGGAGCGGCAGGAGCAACAGGAACAGCAGGCAAGCGGTCCTGGTGGTGGCGTTCGCGTATCTGGTCGTGTGCGGGCTCGAGAAGATTTGCTTGGCGTCTGTCACCCTTTCTCTATGCCTCTTGAGGAGTGGCAGCAGCAGCTTGAAGAGCTGGGTCTGCCTCACCCTTCTATTTCTTCGCTTAATCTCTCGCTGCCGCGACAGCGTCTGCGTGCTACGGCTAACTGGCTGAGTCCGGCGCCGCTGCTGCAGCAATCGAACGAAGAAGTGCTGCTGCAGCTGCTGCAGCTGGCGCGGGTTTCCTTCGAGTTACCCAGCTCCAGCAGCAACAAGTTGCTGAGTCTGCTCGCCCCCGTGCCCGACAGCGGCTTGGGCCCTGCTTGCAGCTGCTGCCTCCACCCCTGCGACCTCCGCTACCGCGTCTTCCGTCTTATGGAGGCCTGGCGCACCGCCCAGAGCCCCCAGGCAACACCCGCCAGGGCGTTCCCTCGTAAACCGCAGCAGCAACAGCAACAACGGCAGCAGCATCGCGCCCGCTTCCTCCACGGTGCCGCTGCAGCAGCAATTGGCAAGCTTGACCCGTCCTACGGGGTGCGGGGGGCCCTGCGCAGACGCGCGGGAGACGCAGCTTCTGGTGCTGCTTCTCCAGCTGCTACCTCATCCTCCTTCCTGGCGGCAGCGGGAGAAAGGGGGGGAGGGACTGAGGGCAGGCGCAGCTCCTTCAGAGTAGCAAATGAACACCACCGCAACTCCACCCTCTCGGGGGGCCCCAACACCCAGCAGCGGCGGCAACTCGCAGGAGATCTGGGGCCCCCCGTCCTTCTGCAGCTACCTCAGACGAAACGGCGGTCTAAGCGGTCCTCGGTCTCAGCAGCAGCTGCAGCAGTAGCAGCAGCTGCTGCTGCAGCACAGTACCCAGATGCGGCAGGCGGGATAGACATGCAGGTTCAACAGGATCCAGTCTTCCGCTCCTTCGTAGACCGCCAGCTGCAGCTGCTGCATGCAGCCGCCCTGTCTCGCTGCGCCCGCCTCCTGAAGTTTTTGCTGCCCCAGGGAGCAGGAACTGCAGCAGCACCAACAGAAGGAGCAGCAGCAGAAGCAGCAACAGCAGCAGGAGAAGAAGCCAAGCGCTTCGCTGATCTTGCTGCTGAGAGACCTCCGTCGTCTTCCTCGTGGCGGCCCGTATCGCTGCAGCAGCTGTACGCTCGTGAGAAGAGCCGCAGCGATGAGGAGGCCCTTTTGTATTTCCTTAGGTCGCTGCTGCTGTGTCAGGGGGAGACGACTCCCACCCCACAAGTGTCTCCTCAAGCCCCCGCCTTCTTGCTATACTCGAAGGAGGAGACAGCAGCAGCGATTGCTGCAGCAGCGCAGTTGCAGTTGCTGCCTCTGCGTTTGCTTTGTTGCTTCTACCACATCTTCGCCTACATATTTGCATTGCAGCAGCTGCAGCGGCAGCAGCTGTGGGGCGACGCGGAGGCCTCTGTGAGGATCGAGGAGGTCTCTATACGCGTCACAGACAGCGCATGCGCTGCTGCAGGCACGGGGGAGACGGAGGCCCCTCTTACGTGGGAGGTCCGCACAGAGCAGCGAGAGAGGGGAGGCATGCAGCTGCTGCAGCTGCTGCAGCACAACATGTCGCAGGCAGCAGCTCTTGATTCTGCTCTCCGATGCACTCTTGCTGACAGAGGGAACAACAACCCCACCTTGCAGCAGCTCACCAAACCTCCTGCTGCTTCTCCCCCTCCCACCCAGACACTCTCCCTGACCCCACCTCAGCGCATGCGGCGACAGCAGAGTCTGAAGCCCCCACGCAGTCTCCTAGAACTCCCGGAAGTGCGCAGCGACTGCGGGGAAACAGCAGAAGAATCAGACGGTACGCACTCCTGCTGCTTCTGCTGCTGCTGCTGTTGCTGCTGCTGCAGAGTGGAGGCCCTGCGACTCCGCTTGAGCTGAAACAGCGGGAGTTCATTTATTTAGGTGTGTGAGGAGGGCGTGGTTTATATTTGCGTGGAGGGGTCGGCTGTGCTTGTCTGCTGCAGGCAGTCTTGTGTGGGGCTCGGACCTGGAAGGGATTAAAGGGACTGGGTACGGAGGGGGGGCCCCTCCCCATGGCCAGGGAGAAGGGGGCCCCCCTCACTTTACTCAGGCTGGGGGCGCCCTTCGGTCGGCCTTCCGTCGCCCCACACTGAAGGCGCTGAGGAGGCGGACACTGCGCACCATTGAGGCAGACTCTGCTGCTGCTCGTGCTGCTGCTGCTGCTGCTAGTTGCATGCTGGACGGGTCTGAGCAGCAGCAGCTCTTGTGCTTGCCTAGGGAGTTTCACTTGAGCGCCTACTGGTGCTTGGATATTCCTTTGCTGCTATCGCTGCTGCTGCTACTGGCTCGCTGCTGTGTTGACTCATCCGCTACCAACGGCCTGCAGCTCGGCGCCCCTTCGCTGGTGCAGGGGCTGCTGCTGGTCGCCCACGCCGCCCAAGTGGGAACCGATCCCACGTGCCCAGCACCAGAGGACAAAGCAAGCAGCAGCAGCAGCAGCACTGCTTCAGTGCTGCTGCAGGCATGCAGAGCCGGGAGCGGTTTCCCTGGTATTTCTCTCGACTCTGTTTCTCTTCTTGTTGCTGCGTGCGTTTGGGCCACCGGCGTTACGGCCTCCCCCAACCCACGCCAGCAACAGCAGCAGCAACAACAGCAGCAGCAACAGCAGCAGCTGACTCCTCGACCGTCGGGCGTGGGTGATATGACAGACTTGGGGCCCCAGACGGACGGGTCTGTTCAGTCTTCTGTCTCTGCGGCTGGCAACACACCCGCCTCCGTCCCTACAAGGCAGCAGCAGCAACAGCAGCAGCAACAGCAGCAGTTGATCCAGGAGCTTACAACCTCTGTTTGTGCTAGCATTGTCGAGCCCGCGCGTGTTGAGGTTGTCTCTTCTGCTTTGGAGTTGCTGCGGGACTTCAGCGGATTTCTGAAGCGGCCGTCAGCTCAGGGGGAAGAAGGAAATGCAGATAAGCTCGAGTGGGCCCTGGGCACCAACAAAAAGACAACAGTACAAGAGCGGCAAGGAGAGGCTGCTGCTGGTTCTGCTGCTGCTGCACCTCCTGCTGTTGCTGCTACTGCGCGTGCAGAGGGTTCGGGCCCTGCTGCTTCGGCGGGTGGGGTTGGTGTTGACCCGCTGTCTCCTCGACTCCCTCCTCGGGTGGCCCCAGCAGCTGCGGGCTTCGTTGGGGTTTTGCTGGCTAAGCAGGAGGCAGCAGGCGAAGGAGTAAATGCAGCTGCAAAGGAGGGTATGAAGACAGGCAGCGGGTTGGAGCTGCTGGAGTTGCTGCCGCGCGTGCGGGGGGAACGGCTGTTGCTGCGGCTCCGTGGGTCGCTGCAGCAGCAGCTGCAGCAGCAAGAGGAGCAGCAGGAACAGCAAGGTGGAGGAGAGGGAGGTTGGAAGGCCGAGACAAGGCCCACCTTCTCCAGCGTGTTGATGAAAAGGGAGTGGATGGGGGCGGACTGGTGGGTCAGTCAATGCGAAGGAGACGGAGACAGGAGACAGAGAGGTAGGAGACAAACAAAGGAGACAAACAAAGACAGACAAACACATAATATAGACAGACAGACAAACAGATAGACAGACAAATAGACATACTGAGACATATACAGACACACNCACATAATATAGACAGACAGACAAACAGATAGACAGACAAATAGACATACTGAGACATATACAGACACACAGAGAGGTAGATATAGAAGTAGATAGACAGACAGACAGATGAAGACAGACAGGCAGATAGGTACGCAGACACACACAGACAGACAGTAGCGCTATGCCTCCTAATGCAAGCCAAAGCTCCTCCGGCTGCCATCTGTTCACCTCCGCAGCATCGAAACCATCGGGCAGATTAAAAGCTCCTCAA
>NW_013570313.1:0-1502 GCF_000499745.2 Eimeria mitis | reverse complement strand
CAGATAGCCGGTTGAGGTAAAGGCAGTGCAGGGGGAGAGGGGAGGAGACAGACAGAGACAGAAATATGCGACAGGAGACATACCAAGGTAGAAGGAGGCAAACCAAAGCAAAAAGAGACAGGAGGCGACAGATACAGACAGACAGAGACAGAAATAACCAGACGGAGACAGAGACAGAGACAGAGAGAGACAGAGACAGACAGAGGAAGAGACAGAGACAGAGACAGACAGAGGAAGAGACAGAGACACAAACAGGCAGTTACAGTGCTGTTGATTGTAGAGTCAGGTGGTATTTGCATGTTAAGGACTCAGACGTTTGGCTCAACGCTCAAGGCTTTGAGCTGTACACCCTAGCCCGAGGTGCTTGCTGCCTTGTCTTATTTGTTTGTTGTTTCTTGGTCTTCGTTTGGCTTGTGTATATTTGTTTGCATTTGTTTGTTGTGTTTATTTATTAGCCGTTTATTTGTGTGTGTTTATTTGTTTATTTCNTATTTGTTTGCATTTGTTTGTTGTGTTTATTTATTAGCCGTTTATTTGTGTGTGTTTATTTGTTTATTTCTGTTTGTTGATGTGTTGTTTACTTTGTTTATTTTGTTTTCTCCTCAGCACTGCGACGGAGCCGATGGGCATCGTGCTGCTACGGGTTGTCTGCTTTGCTGCCGTCTCGCGTTGAGTTGCAGCAGCAGGAGATTGCTGCGCTGCAGCTGTTGGGTTCCGGTTTTTTGCTGCAGCTGCAGCAGCAGCTTCAAGACTATAGACGCCACTTCGAGCCCCAGACCCTCGCCCTCGCCCTCTCCCTATGGATAGGCCTCGTCCAGCGGCTGCTGCTGCTGCCTCCAATCAACCAGCAGCAGCAGCAGCAGCAGGGGCAGCAGCAGCAGCAGTGGCAGCGCAAGAAAGGGGGGCTTAGCGAGTACTTGTATGAGGGGTATCCTCGTGCTGTTGGTGTGGACGATGCTGCCTGGGATGAGTGGAGATCTAACACGCGGGCGGCGCTGCAGATGAGTGTAGATTACTCTTATAGATGGATGAGAGAAAAGAGGGAAGAAGAAGAAGAAGAGGCGGGAGGAAGGGCTGGAAGAGAGGAGACAGAGGAGACAGACAGCCAAGGAGACAGCTACTGGGTGTGGGGCCTCCCGAAGCTGCTGCGGGGCCCCTTGCCTCTGCATGATATGCTGAGGTGCTTCATTTACCGCTCCCTCGCTGCTGCTGCTGCTCGACTGCTGGGGCAGCCGGTGGCTGCGCTGCTGCAGCTGGCGCGAGGAGGAGACAGAGGGGAGACACAGGAAACAGAGAAAGAGACGGAAGCAGAGAACGACGCAGAAACAGAAACGGAGACAGATCGAGTGTTGTGTGCTCTGGCCAAAGGCATCCACAGCCTCTACAACCACGTGCAGTCTGAGCTGCTGCTGTACGCCCCCGTATTCGCACCGCTGCTGCCGCTGCAGGGGGAGCAGCCGCTGCTGGTGTTAGCTGCTGCTAGGGCTGTGCTGCTGTCAGTG
>NW_013570312.1:8010-9514 GCF_000499745.2 Eimeria mitis | reverse complement strand
ACGCCCTTGTGGGGTCACTTCAACCAAAGGCAAAGAGAATACAGTACGGAGGCGAGGTGCATGCATAAAACACCCAGCTTCATTTCGCTTTTGCACTCAAAAAGAGGGTGCACCCCTCAGCATTCCCAATCAGGGTTGCAGCCCTTCTCGGTAGGGGGAGTGGAGAAGGGTCCCAAGAAAAAATAGCTACGAGATACTCTGCAGGACGCGCAGGAGAAATGCACGCAGCCCGTGACGGCCTCACAAAAAGTACACTAACACCCTACGAACAGCAGAAGTGAGAATAGCTGAAGGCAAAGCTTTCAGATGCACTTAATGAGAAGGAGCATCCAGCAAGCCCGGCAACTCACTGGGTGTATATCCAGTGTATCGAATCGGCGCCGTTTCCTGCGCTGCTCCACTCTCTGTTGCGAGGCGTTCGTAGCACATTTCAGCCCCCAACGCTCCTCCGTTACCAGCAACGAGTTCAGTCACATATATCTTTTCATTTGCGTTTTATATCGAACTATGTGGTCTTTTTCTGTTGTAAAGAGGCAGATACCCTTCAGGATCAGGCGGAGAATGCAGCACGCGAGAAGCAGAGAAAATTTTCAACACTTTGAGGCCCCTCACCAGCCAGCCAGCACTCAAGTAGAAGTACAAGTACAGAATTCAGACACACCAAGCCTCAGTGCTACATCTTCCGGAGGTTAACCCTCTATGCAGACATAGCCGAGCCTCCTTTTTACGCACAAACAAATATCGTAGACGGCTATAAATACCTCTTCAGCTTTTGTTTGCTCGTATACGCAGAGAGGGTTTCTATAGGGCAAGCATCTCGGCCTTGTCCAAGGAGTGTAGCGAGCTGTAATGAAGCCAAAGAAAAAGAGAAGAGTTTCCCAGACGCCGCTGACCTGTCCCCCCCCTCTCCACGCATGCTGAGCTCAGAGCCTGGTGTTCCTGGGTTGGAAGCAGCCTGAGAGGAGTTGCAGTGCACGTCGCTGCAGCTAGCCATGCTAGCCAGGCTGCTAGCTAGCACAGCGAAGCTTCCCCCATTGCCCGCTCTATCTCTATAAACAACTGCTGATATATTTTTTGTTTGGTTATAGTGCTACCGTCAGGCAGGCTCTGCTGCAGCTGTGGCTGGCTCAGTGGGTGCTACGTACTGCGAGCTTTTGTATATGCATGCGCATGAATATCCTTATAAGTAAATGCTTTGTACTGGTGGTGTAGCTGTGTATAAACAAAAAACAAAAAGATAGCCGCGGGGGGCTCAGCTCTGTCTCACCGCAGGAGCGAGCTGGGGGGAACCAGGAGAAAACACAGGACGTCGAGGGTGAGTATTTATTTAGAGTTGAGTTTTAATATTTTAAATAATGTTAATAAATTAATTTTATTATTTTTTTTTAAAATATTTAATATAATATAACGTTGAGGGGTTGCTGCGTTGCTTATAGTATTTCGGCTGCTGCATGCGTCGTCACTCGCGCTCGCCATGCTGCAGTTAGCAGTAAGATTTTCTTTG
>NW_013570312.1:7029-7910 GCF_000499745.2 Eimeria mitis | reverse complement strand
ATAAACAAAAAACAAAAAGATAGCCGCGGGGGGCTCAGCTCTGTCTCACCGCAGGAGCGAGCTGGGGGGAGCCAGGAGAAAACACAGCACGTCAAGGCTGAGTATTTATTTAGAGTTGAGTTTTAATATTTTAAATAATATTAATAAATTAATTTTATTATTTTTTTTTAAATATTTAATATAATATAACGTTGAGGTGTTGCTGCGTTGCTTATAGTATTTCGGCTGCTGCATGCGTCGTCACTCGCGCTCGCTATGCTGCAGTTAGCAGTAGGATTTTCTTTATATTTTTTAATATATAACTCTTTCTATTGATATATTTTTATTGTTTATTTATTTTATTTATTTTTTATTTATTGTTTATAAGGATACCAGCTCGCTGGGGCCCCCCCAGGGTAGCCAGCCTCTGGCTAGTTCTCCTCTCCGCAGGCGACGGAGCTGAGACGTTCTTCTTGGTGTGTCTTTTTTTTCTTTTTCTGTTTTCTTGTTTGTTTCTGTTTTTAAAAAATATATATATATATACATATATATATATATATATATCCGTTCGATCAGCACAACCACAGGGGCCGTGGCCTCAGTGTAGGCGGCAGCCACGCAGAGAGCGGCAACACCCCACACAAACAAGCAGCACTAGCAGTACAGCTCACAGCAGCAGCAGCAGCAGCAGCAGCAGCAGCAGGCATACACAGAAGCAGCATTAACACCAGCTGGCTGCTTCAGCAGCACCAACACACATACGCAGCAGCAGCATCTGTCGGCAGCAGCAGCAACATACAAAAACAGCAGCAGCAGCGACAGCAACAGCTGTTGTCTCACCCACACAGAATCAGGCGCAGCAGCGAATTCCCACGCAAACGCCCCTTCTTCTGCCACAGCAG